>NC_084847.1:24948247-25055247 GCF_033115175.1 Lepus europaeus
CGCTTTCAGGGTCACCCAGGAGGGGAGGAGAGAGCAGGGACCCAGTGACACGGCCAGCCACGGCCTCCCATTTCCGCTGTCACTTTTCCAAAGTCCTGGGAAGAACTCCGTGTCACACGTGAAAGATTAAGTTGCTCTGAGAAGGGAGCTCCGCTGCTCTCTTGGTCGAAACACAGCCTGTGTTGCTGGTCCTTTGGGAGAGGAGCTGTGTCATTGGCCCGAAGGAGGCAGGAGCATGTGACAGTTCAAAGCTGCTTCCCCCACTGGTGGTGGTGGGGTGGGGGGCATTTTATAGATGACACAGGAGACAGCTGGTGTGTGGAGATGCAGGTTGGGCGAGTTCTGATTGGAGGAGCTTGGAAACAGGCCAGCGTGGCACTGGCTGCCTCTCTGAGGCCCTGCTCTTGACCGTGGCCTCCCGGCCTAGCGCCACCTGGCCACTCTGGCTGCAGCCCAGACCGCACCTCCTGTTGGCATCAGTCGCTCACTGCCAGACACCCTGTTGTCCTAGCTGGCTCCAAAGTCATCACACACACATGTTTCCTGCTCACAGCCTTAGAATTTCTTTCCTGTTTTCTCGGCTCAGACTGCTCTTGACCCAGATACAAATGGTCTTCCAAAAGATCACGGAAAACAAGGATTAGGGAAAAACCGCATGGATTTCAGACACTGATGGCACCAAAATAAAGTGATCCTTTAATTCGATTTTCTTGTGAACTTTTAAAATATTTATTTATTTCATTTTATTTGAAAGGCAGAGATAGAGAGACACCAACAGTCAGGGCTGGTTCGGGCAGAAGCCAGGAGCCTGGAACTCGGTCCAGTTCTCCTACATGGGTGGCAGGGGCTTAAGTACCGGAGCCATCACCTGCTTCTTTTCCAGGGTGCACGTTAGCAGGGAGCTGGGTCAGAAGGGCCAAACATCACGCCACCGGAAGTCTTGGAAATGCCCTCCATCACGCTGATCTCATCTCCCAAATGTGTCCTGAGCAGAGAACACCACAGCGCCCCTAGCTCTCTGGGTGCCCCACTCTGCTTGGCTGAATCTCTCACTGCTTCCCGGGTATCCTTGTAGTGTGCTAACGTGACTCCTCCTGCCGCAGGGACGGCAGGCTGCCAGCTGTAGGCCCTCCTCCTCTTAACTGTATCGCCAGCGTCTAGAACGTTGCCTCCAATAGAGCTGCTTTGCCAAGCAAAAAGCTGAAAACGTGGAAGGCCTTTGGACTTCCATAGCCTGTAGCACTGGGCTGGGTGAAGTTTAAGGCAACGTCCTTGACATTTTAAGGGGCAGCGAGACCAGGCACCTGGGTTTAAAGGAAAACAAGGGGCAGGGGTTCGGGCAATGGATTAAGCCACCGCTTGGGATGCCTGCATCCCACATCAGAGTTCCCGGTTGGACCCCCAGCTACTCCACTTCCAATCCAGCTCCCTGCTAATGCATCCTGGGAGGCAGCAGATGATGGCACAAGTGCTTGGCCCTGCTACTCATGTGGGAGACCCAGATAGAGTTCCTGGCTTGTGGCTTCAGCCTGGCCTAGGCCTGGCTGTTTGGGCACTTGGAGAGCGAAACAGTGGATGGACGACCCCCATCTCTTTCTCTCTCCCTGTCACTCTACCTTTCAAGGAGAAGAAAATAATAAACAAGTTTTGAAACTGTCAAAGAGAGGACCGGCATTGTGGCACAGTGGGTGGCACTGCCTACCTGCCACACCAGCATCCTATACATTTTTATTTTAATTTTTACTTTTTATTATTTTTTATAGAAAGCTTTTATTTAATAAATATAATTTTTTTTGACAGGCAGAGTTATAGTGAGAGAGAGAGACAGAGAGAAAAGTCTTCCTTTTTGCCGTTGGTTCACCCTCCAATGGCTGCTGCGGCCAGCACATCATGCTGATCCGAAGCCAGGAGCCAGGTGCTTCTCCTGGTCTCCCATGGGGTGCAGCAGCCATTGGAGGGTGAACCAACGGCAAAAAGGAAGACCTTTCTCTCTGTCTCTCTCTCTCACTATAACTCTGCCTGTCAAAAAAAAAAAAAAAAAAAAAGGTAGAACTTTTGGATTCTAGCGGTGCATCCTATAAATGAAGTGCTGGTTCGAGTCCTAGCTACCCCGCTTCCCATCTAATTCCCTCGACTATGCCTGGGAAGGCAGCAGACAATGGAACAAATATTTGGGTCCCTGTCACCCATGTCCGAGACCCTAAGATAGAAGCCTGGCTCCTGGCTTTGGGCTGTCCCATCCTCAATGTGGTGGCAGAGAGAAAAGAGAGAAAGACACAGAGAGAGAGAGAGAGAGAGAGAGAGAGATCTTGCATTCCTTGCGTAACTTCCCAGATAGCCACAACGGACAGGGCTGGACCAGGCCAAAGCCAGGATCCAGGAGCTTCATCCGGGTCTTCCACATGGGATCAGGGGTCTAAGCACTTGGGCCATCTGCAGCTGCTTTCCCAGGCACATTAGCAGGGAGCTGGGTTGGAAGTGGAGCAGCCCGGACACGAACTGGTGCCCAACACGGGGTGCTGGCATTGTGCCGGCAGCTTTGCCCACAACGCCACAATGCCAGCCCCCTAAGTAAATAAAGTATTAAAAATTCCATGTGAACAGACCGACGGGTGGGAGCATGGTGTTCCACCGCCTTCCCGCTCTCCGCTGGTGCTTCAGTCACTGCATAGGGCAAATGTAGACTCCTGGAAAGGACGGGCGGGGCCCTGGGACCCCTTCAGGGCCTCTGTCTTAAGGGTCCTGGGTGTTTCCTGCAGGCCTCAAGGGAGAGAATCAGGAGAGAAAGGCAGACAGAGGACAAGGGACAAGGCCAAGCCGAGTGGCTGGGTGAGCAAAAGTTCCGTCAAAGCTTACCTGAAGGCCGAGGAGAAGAGAGGAGGCACCTTGGGGTTCCTGGCCAGGGTGCACCTGCGCTCCCGGAAGTGCGCCGCCCTACTTCCGGCTCTGCAGGGCGGGGCTCCCTTTGCCACCTGGGAGCCAGCGCGAGGGAAGGGAGTGGGATGCCCTAAGCGACAGGTCAGGAGCCGCTGATAAGCGACGCTACTTACTCCAGCCCCTCCCTGGCCTCCATGCTTCTGTCTTCTTGGAAGACCTGCTGACTCAGAGGGGTCACAGGGGCCAGTCCTGGAGACGCCAGACAGCAGGACTCGGGGCTTGAGGTGGCGAGCAATCTACCCAGCGGGGCGGACCGAGTCTGACACCCACTCTGAAGTTCCAGACCCAGGGGTGGGCCACGGCTCCAGGACCTTTCTCCCATGGTGTCTGAGAGTGCGGGGCGGGGGGGGGGGGCCCAAAGCCCAGCCCCACCCTGCCCCAAGGAGGACCTGCACCCCCCAGCCCCTCAGCTTCCCTCAGGTCTCTTGGGAGGGGTGCAACCTGCAGCCCCAAGTCACCCTTCTCAGAGACAGAGATGGTTTGAGAAGGGGCTGGCAGGTTGTTGAGGCTGGCTGGCTGGCTAGACTTGCTAATGTCCAAGATAGTGCCGGTGATAGAATCCATATAGTGGTACACTGGCTGTATGGGCGTTCGCCATGCCATTCTTTCAATTTTACTGCCTGCTTGGGGTGTTTTTCTGTTTTTGTTTGTTTGTTTGTTTGTTTGTTTTGGTAGCGAAATATCAGGAAAGAGAGGGCAAAAATTCTTTTTTAAAGATTTATTTATTTATTTATTTGAAAGTCAGAGTTACATACAGAGAGAAGGAGAGGAAGAGAGAGAGAGAGGTCTTCCATGTGATGGTTCACTCCCCAGATGGCCACAATGGCCATAGTTGTGCCAATCCAAAGCCAGGTGCCAGGAGCTTCTTCCAGTTCCCCCACATGGGTGCAGGGGCCCAAGGACTTGGGCCATCTTCTACTGCTTTCTCAGGCCATAGCAGAGAGCTGGATCAGAGGAGCAGCTGGGTCTCGAACCAGTGCCTATGTGCGGTGCCGGTGCTTCAGGCCAGGGTGTTAACCTGCTGTGCCACAGCGCTGGACCAAGAGCAAAAAATACTCAGGCAAATAGTAGGCACCACACAGACGAAGGCCTTGAGTCTGTGCTCCCCCTTCTGGGAGACTCAACTTCAATGACAGCAAACTCTCAACAAATGTCAGGTTGCAGGTGAACACACCTGCCAATTCTCTAGAGGCAAAACCTTTCACCAGCGCCATAGACTCCACTCCAAAAGCTGCTGGTTGGGGCTGGTGCTGTGGCATAGCGGATAAAGCCACTGCCTGCATGGCTGGCATCCCATATGGGTGCCAGTTCGAGTCCCGGCTGCTGCACTTCCCATCCAGCTCTCTTCTATGGCCCAATCCTTGGGGCCCTGCACCCACATGGGAGACCAAGAAGCAGCTCCTGGCTCCTGGCTTTGGATCGGCCAGTTCTGGCCATTGCGGCCATGTTGTGAGTGAACCAGTAGATGAAGACCTCTCTCTCTCTCTCTCTCTCTCTCTCTCTCCCCCTCGCCTCACTGTATAAATAAATTATATTACTTGAAAGCCGATGATCACGTCTCAAGCTTGTCCTGCCCCTCCTGGGCTCTGGCACTCAGCCAGTGGACCCCACCTTGTCATCTCTAACCTTTCAGGGAGGGACAGACCCTGCCCAACACCTGATCCCAAGAGGTTGACCTTGTTTGCTCAGGAGGTGAGGTTCACTTGATAAAGAGCAGGAGGGAGGGCTAGGATCTGGTATAAAAGTTCTGGAAGGTTCTAAGGGGGTACCGTGCACCTGAAGCTTCCAGGTGAGAGGTGTTAGGGATTCCTGGGTCTGCCTTTGCAGGGGGAGAGGATTCAGATCTGATCTGGTCTGGGGAAGGGGATGCCTGGATTGAGTAGCAGGGGAGTGTTAGTGAAGTGGGGTCCCTGGGTTGAAGCTATCTTAGGTGCAGAGCTGTGTCAGTTGTCCTTTGAAGGACTAGGGACACCTGGGACACTCAGGTGAATGGGAAAGGCCAGGCATGTGTCAGTGGACAAAGAATCGTGACAAAGATTCCATCCGCTGGTTCACTCCCCCACGTGGCCGCAATGGCCAGAGCTGGGCCAATCTGAAGCCAGGAGCCTGGAGCTTCTTCCAGGTCTCCCAAGGGGGTGAGGGGCCCAAGTGCTTGAGCCATCTTCCACCACCTTCGCAGGGCACTAGCAGAGAGTTGGATCGGAAGCGGAGCAGCTGGGACTAGAACCGGTGCCCATGTGGGGTGCCAGCGCAGGGGCAGAGGAGTCCCCTACTGCGCTACAGTGGCCAGCTTGTTCGGTTTTTGCTCTGGTGCTGGGTTCAGGAAATTCAGCCGTCTCAGGGCTGAGGCCAAGTCCTCCAGTCCCCCTTCAGAAAGTACCCGTCCTGGCTGTGTGGGACACAGCCCACGCCAAGAGTGAGCGCTGTCCTTCTGCTTGGAGGGGAAAGGTGGGCGTGGCTACAGCCAGACCAAGGGCAGGCCGGGGACAGTTGGACCATGGAAGACGGTCTGGAGGATGGGACTGCAGGCTGTGGACAGTGCTGGGCAACCTTGAGCTTGGGTGTGGCTAGGTGGGAGCTGAAGGGTCAGGCAACCCGGAGGCCAGAGGGAAAGGGGGAAACCTCCCCCCCTCCTCTCTTCTTCCCCCCCTGCAGCCTCACGATGTGGACCTTCATGCTCCTGGGCCTTCTCTGTGCCTCAGCCTCTGCTAGTGCCAGTAAGTGAGCCGCTGGGACCCTGGTGGCGGGGTGGCAGGAAGCGGCCCCTGCTCGGCTGGTGGCCAAGGCTTGCAGGGCCGACCCTGAGAAGTGGGAACTGGGTCCTTGCCTTCAAGCCCTCGTTTGTTTCCACTGCAGTCCAGGCCAGGTCCTCATCCTACAATGGCGAGTACGGGAGTGGAGGAGGGGAGCGATTCTCCCACTCCGGCCACCAGCTGGAAGGCCCCATCACAGCCCTCCGTGTCCGGGTCAACAGCTTCTTTATCGTGGGGTAAGGCTCTTCTGCGTTCCTCCAAGATCTTACTAACTCAGGAAGTGCTCTTTTGCTCTGGGCCACCTGTGGCTCAACCAACAGGTTCCTAGTGTGGCAGTAATGGCATAAGCTGCTAGAGGATTCCTCCCTCCCCCAACATTCCTGATGGTGGCTAATCGTTAATAACCACCAACTCTCAGCCCCGCTCTGTGGTTTAACATTTCTTTTCAATATCCCTACTGGGTGCCCTGCAACTTTGCTCAAAGCCTCTCTTGAGCTATCCCTACTCCATTCCTAGTTGGAAAATTCTATCATGTGCAGAGCCAAAATGTGTCACCTGATCCTGGATCTGCCTCCTGGGACAGCACAGACAAGCCTCTTCCCTCTCCCACAAGGGAGCCACTCAGCTGTTTGAAAATCCCTTTGTGGCCAGGGCCGCGGCTCACTTGTCTAATCCTCCACCTGCGGCGCCGGCACTCCGGGTCTGGTCGGTTGGGGCACCAGATTCTGTCCCAGTGCCCCTCTTCCAGTCCAGCTCTCTGCTGTGGCCCGGGAGGGCAGTGGAGGATGGCCCAAGTGCCTGGGCCCTGCACCAGCATGGGAGACCAGAAGGAAACACCTGGCTCCTGGCTTCGGATTGGCGCAGCCGGTCGAGGCCACCGGCCTTAACAGCCATTTGGGTGGAGAACCAATAGAAGAAAATTCCTTTGCTTCTTGCAATTAGGAGTGCAGCGGGGGGGGGGGGGGGGGGGGAGGGCATTGTAGGAGGCTGGACTCCAAATTCAAGCCCTGCCAGTTGCTGTGTGTGGGCGACTCTGGGCAAGCTGCCTTCGTTCTCTGCACCTGCTGTCAGCCAGGCAGGGGCTGAAGTTCTTTGTGTGGTCTTCCAGGGCTCACCCGGCCTACACTTTTGGGGGAATAGCAGGGACTGCTCAGCCTAGTGTCCAGTGTGGAGGACTCCATGTGCAGGTCAAACTCTGATGACCTAATCAGTGTCCCCCTTCCTGTCCCCCCACCCGTCCCCAGTCTCCAGGTGCGCTATGGCAAGGTGTGGAGCGACTACGTGGGTGGCAAGCTGGGAGACCTGGAGGAGATCTTTCTGCACCCAGGGGAGTCGGTGATCCAGGTGTCTGGGAAGTACAAGTACTATCTGAGGAAGCTGGTCTTTGTGACCGACAAGGGTCGCTACCTGTCCTTTGGGAAAGACACGGGCACGAGCTTCAACGCTGTCCCCTTGCACCCGAACACCGTGCTCCGATTCATCAGTGGCCGAGCTGGCTTATTTGTCAACGCCATTGGCCTGCACTGGGACAACTACCCCAGCAACTACGCCAGCAACTGCCGCAGCAACTGCTGAGCCCGCCTCCTCCGTGGCAGGGCCCCGTGGTGGGGTGTGAGACCTCCCTGATCACCATTCCCTTACTAATGGCTCAATAAAAGGACATGGCTAAAGCTGGTGTGCATGTGGGTGTGTGCAGGCGGGACCCACTCTTGGAGGGCTGTGTGAATCTCATTTCTGGCTACCTGCTGCTAAGAGTGGGAGCACGAGGGAGAGGTGTTGAGAATCCTGGGCTTTTCCGTATGTCGCAAGGAGAGGAGATGCCGGTTTGTACCAACTCTTTTCGTGGTTAGCTCTTGAGAATGTTTGTCCAAACAGGAGTTCTGAAGGTAAGGCACAGCGGGGCACACCGCCCAAACCCCAGATGTGCCTCTCTGGCTCCCTTTCCCCCTGAGAAGGGGCTTCTCTGACGAAAGGCTGTCCCCTCTCCCTGGAACTCAGCTGCAGGTGGTGGCCTGCGCCTCTGTCCTCCCATCTTTCCCAGATCTGATCCCCCTGCTGAAGTTTAGCCCAAGTTTGTGCCTAAGGACTCCACCCCATTCCCCAAGCCAGTTCTTCCTCATCTTTACCCATAAGCCCCGGTGCTCTTGCTTAGCCCTCTCAGAACTGGTGCACTCAGGCAGATGTTCAGCCTGGTGGCTAAGACACATCCATGTCCCATGTTAGAGCGAGTGGGTTTCATTCCTGACTCCACCTTCCTGCTAACGTGGCTCCTGGCAGGCAGGCAGGGATGGTTCAAGATGGTTCAAGTGCCACCCGACGGGAGACCCGGATTGAGTTCTCCTCCAGTTTCTGCCCCCACTCCCACCTCTCTCACAAACAGAAAATAAAAATGTTGAGTCTTTCCTTAGGGACCCACCATTTTAACAGTGTGAACTTGGTCAACACCATAGCCAAAGTGGAAATTCTGGGGAAGGCACTTAGTATTGTGGTTAAGTTGCCACTAGGGGCTGCGTCCCCTATCTGAGTGCCTGGGTTCAAGGCCTGGCTCTACTCTTGTTTTTTAAGACTTTTTCTAAAATGTATTTATTTGAGAGTTACATAGAGGCAGAGGCAGAGAGAGAGAGAGAGAGAGAGAGAGAGAGAGAGAGATAGGGAGAGAGAGAAGTCTTACATCTGCTGGTTCACTTCCCAGATGGCTGCAATGGCCAGAACTGGGCTGATCTTAAGCCAGGAGCCAGGGGCTTCTTCTGGGTCTCCAACGTGGGTACAGGGATCCAATAACTTGGGCCATCTTCTACTGCTTTCCCAGGCCATAGTAGAGAGCTGGATCAGAAGTGGAGCAACTGGGACTTGATCTGGTGCCCATACAGAGTGCCAGAGCTGCAGACGGCAGCTTTTTCTGCTACACCACAGCCTGGTCCACTATTGATTTCAGCTTCCTATTAATGCCAACCATGTGGGAGGCCTGCATTGAGTTCTGGGCTCCTGGCTTCAGTCTGGCCCAGCCTGCCTGTCGTGGGCATTTAGGGAGTAAACCAATGGATGGGACATCTCTGTCTGCCTTTCATAGTGCATGAAAATCAATTTTTTTCACAAGTAAATTCCAAAGTAGAGACATTTTCATCTTTGATTGCCCCAAGTAGAAGGGGTTGGTTAGAATTCAGGGGAAGCATTAGGTTGACTGGATAGAGTCAGTGAGAAGACGAAGTGGCTTTGGAAAGAATTTCGAGGACTCTAAAACACTGGCAGTTGTTGGTTTCAGTGGTGGTGGTGGGCAGTTACTTATTGCTTCCCATAGATTTAGTTGTGTCATAGGCAGTGTCAAAGTCATATTTCTTCCCAATTAGACAAAGATAGGTTACAGACATGTAATTTTGTAAAAAAATAAAAATAAAAACCCCAAACACTATAAAAATAAGCCCACCACTAGCATGTTTTTATAACAATTCCTTGGGCGCCAGATGTTGTTGTGGATCCATTCTGAGAGGTGGAGCGTCATGGGGGCAAGAGGCGCGGAGTCACCACACAGACCCCGGGAGTCTGGTGAAACCAGGCCAGAGGCCAGCAACCGGCAGACTCATTTATTTCAGTTGGTACAGCAGCTTATATAGCCAAGGCAGCCAATCTGGTCAAGGGGTTATCTATGCCCTAACCAATCACACCCTGTTGCCAGGCAGTTTTCTTTGCCAGCAGCCAACTTGGCATGGCCTTCTCATTCCACCAGAAATTCCATAACAGAATACTATGCCATTGTAACTTTTTTTAAGCTGTAAATATCATAGATCTTACCCTTTTCAAGTGTGCAAGTGATTTTTAGGATATTTGTAAGGTTTATACAACCAGCGTCACCAATTCCAGAATACCTAAGTAAAAAAAAAAAATAAACAAAATAAACAAACCCTCAGGCCGTGAGTTGTCTCCCCAGCCTCCCCTTAGCCCAGCACAGAGTCATGTTCTCATGTGGGTAGCAGGGACCCAAGCAGTTAGGCCACCTTCCACTGCTCCCCCAGGTGCATCAGCAGGAAGCTGGATCAGAACTGGAGCAGCTGGGACTCAGATCAACACTCTGATATGGAAGTGACTTAGCCCACCGTATCATTACTGTGGCCCCTCTGACGGCCACCCTGCTCTCAAATTCTCAGTTGGTATTTCTTACATTCTACACGTAAGTGGGATGTGGTATGTATTTGTCTCTTGTGCCTGATTTCCCTTAGCATAATGCCCTTCAGGTTCACCCCGGGGTTACAAAGGACAGGGTTTGGGAATACAGCTGACTCAGAGGTCATCAGCACATAAATAGTGAAGTTCAAGTGCTACAGTGAAGTTCATGTGCTGGGTGTGGAAGAAGCCATTCAGGAAAGCAACAGGTATAGAAAATGAGAAAGGCGGCAGTAAGCGAATTGGGAAACACCAGTGTTGGTTGGTACAAAGAGGAGGCAGTTACAGAACTATAGAATGGAGGTTAATGTTGTGGCACAGCAGGTTAAGGCACCACGCTGCATCCCACACTGGCGTGCCCATTGGAGTCCTGGCTACACTTCTGGTCCAGCTTCCTGCCGCTGATAATGGCTCGAGTGACTGAGTTCCTGCTACCCATCTTGGATGGAGTTCCTGGCTGCTGGCTTTATGCTGGCCCAGCCCTGGCTGTTGTAGGCATCTGGGGAGTGAACCAATGGATGGAAGATCTCACTCCTTCTCTCTGTCTGCATTTCAAATAAATAAATAGGGAAAAAAGAACTGGAGAATGGAGTGGTATGGAGGCAAAAAAGGCTAGAGAAAAATTTCAAGGAGTGGCTAAGGCCAGGAGAAATCGAGAAAAGGTTTGATCTCAGTTTCTTCCATGGAGGCCATGAGGAGGTCATTCATGATCTTGACAAGCACAGCTTCAGTGGCCTGCAGGAAGTGGCTGAAGCAGGCTGCAATTTGCTAAGGAATGAATGGGAGGTGAGGATTCACAGAGGCGTGGAGTATATTAAGAAGTTTGTCTTAGAAAGACAAAAATAAGCTGGTACGTCATAGCTGTGGGGGCTGTGATGTTGCGGTGGATTCATTCTGAGAGGAGGAGCGTGGTGGGAGCAAGAGGCATTGAGTCACCACACAGACCTCAGGTGCTGGGTGAAAGCGGGCCTGAGGTGAGCAGCCCGCACACTTGTTTATTTCAGTTGGTACAGCGCTTATATAGCCAAGGCAGCCAATGCAGTCAATGGACGGTCTATGCCCTAACCAATCACAGCCTGTTGCCAGGCAGTTTCCGAAGCCATCCAATCACAGTCCATTGTCAGTCAGGCTCCATTGTCATGTTGTTTCTGAAGCCATCCAATCACAGCCTGTTGCCAGGCAGTTTCCGTTGTCAGCGGCCATCTTGGCATGGCCTTCTCATTCCACCACATTTCCCTTTTTTCGTTAACTTTTGTGCCGCGGTAGGCATGATTGTTAGCCATACCAAGGTTGAACCTGTTTCCATGTGGTCTCCATACGTGGCTGTGCTTCTCTTAGGTTGTCTTCCAGGGGATCTTACCTATTGTTGACTAACGAGTGATCAAAATGGGAGACCACAGGAGTGCTTGCTCAGATAGGGGTAGGAATGAGGAACAATGGTAATCAGGAATGGCGTGACCACACACAGGCTGTGGGCCTTTTGAGTGACTGACCAGGTATAAAACAGTAATGGATGTGGCTATGGGCACTTTCTCAGGGTAGGATGATAGGGCAGGTGCATCTGCTAACAAGGTGGGCTCTCAGTCTTCTTCAGCTGGTTCTGGTTGGCTGTCAGTTGCAGGCTTGATGTTTCTGGCTGGTACCCAAATGGGCTGTCCCACATTCTCTGGAAAGACACAAGCATGTCCTCGGCCCTTGGTTAGCAGAAGCCTTTTACGGGCGTTGGAATCCAGGACCTGAATTGTGTATTCGCTTTAGATTAACGGCAAACACGCAGGTGGGATGGGGTCTAGCAGCTGCCCTGAGAGCCTGGGGTGCCCGAGGACTGCCACAAATGTGGGGATCCTCACTGGGTGCGGATGAGATGACCTCGCATGGGTTATTGCCTCGAGGTCGTCTAAGCTCATCCCATGGATATTTGGGGGGTGGCAGATTAGGCATTGCTGTGTTGTTTGCTACATTGTCATTTTCACTGTTGGACTTCTCTCTCCCTAAGTCATCAACTGTTGTCTGTGAGACAGCGACCTGGAGTGTCAGGCTCTTATCACTCACAGATTCATTATGTTTGTAATCTGGGTGGGCTTCTGAGAGGGGGGTATATACCCATGTTTGAGTGTTTAAGAGCGGCACGGCATGCCAATTCTAGCCAAAGGAAAGACACACACAGCACTGCTGCCATAACAAAACAAATTCCTAGCACCTCAGCGGCTGATGGCATTAGCAGGGGGTTCCCTATTTTAGACGAACAGACAGTGGTGTATCAGATCGTACATATGTCCTGTGCTTAGTGGGGGACTTCCTTGATTCATTAGGTCAAGGCCGTGTGCCCACACGGTGTCTCCAGAGCGTCACCTCTCTCGAGTGAGGGAAGATGACTTGGTTCCGAATTCTGGGATGATCAGTCCCTTATGTGAATTCGCCGGGTGAACCAGAAATAAAAGGAGGAGCCAAGAAGTACACTTTTGGGTGGTGCGTGCCTAACCTGGGGTCACTTAGACCGAGGACAAGGACAGGAAAGGGGCGTAGTAGGCAGTCCACAGGAACACGGAAGTGTTCAGCCTGATTCTAGAATCACAGACAGAGCCAGTTAGAATATTTTCAATTAAACTTGTTGTATTTTGTCTTTTTGACAGGTGAAGGAGGCTCAGTCCCACCATGGGGTCTGGATTTGCACCAAGACTGAAAAGAGGGCCAAGGCTGCTTTGTCGCTTTCAGGGTCACCCAGGAGGGGAGGAGAGAGCAGGGACCCAGTGACACGGCCAGCCACGGCCTCCCATTTCCGCTGTCACTTATCCAAAGTCCTGGGAAGAACTCCGTGTCACACGAGACAAGATCAGGTCGCTCTGAGAAGGGAGCTCCACTGCTCTCTTGGTCGAAACACAGCCTGTGTTGCTGGTCCTTTGAGAGAGGGGCTGTGTCATTGGCCCGAAGGAGGCAGGAGCATGTGACGGTTCAAAGCTGCTTCCCCCACTGGTGGAGGCAGGGTAGGGGGCATTTTATAGATGACAGGAGACAGCTGGTGTGTGGAGATGCAGGTTGGGCGAGTTCTGATTGGAGGAGCTTGGAAACAGGCCAGCGTGGCAGTGGCTCCTACATACAGCTGCTTTGCCAAGCAAAAGGCTGAAAATGCAAAGACCTTTGGACTTCCATAGCCTGTAGCACTGGGCTGGGTGAAGTTTAAGGCAACGTCCTTGACATTTTAAGGGGCAGTACGCCGGGCACCTGGGTTTAAAGGAAAACAAGGGGCAGGGGTTCGGGCAATGGATTAAGCCACCGCTTGGGATGCCTGCATCCCACATCAGAGTTCCCGGTTGGACCCCCAGCTACTCCACTTCCAATCCAGCTCCCTGCTAATGCATCCTGGGAGGCAGCAGATGATGGCACAAGTGCTTGGCCCTGCTACTCATGTGGGAGACCCAGATAGAGTTCCTGGCTTGTGGCTTCAGCCTGGCCTAGGCCTGGCTGTTTGGGCACTTGGAGAGCGAAACAGTGGATGGACGACCCCCATCTCTTTCTCTCTCCCTGTCACTCTACCTTTCAAGGAGAAGAAAATAATAAACAAGTTTTGAAACTGTCAAAGAGAGGACCGGCATTGTGGCACAGTGGGTGGCACTGCCTACCTGCCACACCAGCATCCTATACATTTTTATTTTATTTTTTACTTTTTATTATTTTTATAGAAAGCTTTTATTTAATAAATATAAATTTAAAAGTAGAACTTTTGGATTCTAGCGGTGCATCCTATAAGTGAAGTGCTGGTTCGAGTCCTAGCTACCCTGCTTCCCATCTAATTCCCTCGACTATGCCTGGGAAGGCAGCAGACAATGGAACAAATATTTGGGTCCCTGTCACCCATGTCCGAGACCCTAAAAGAGAAGCCTGGCTCCTGGCTTTGGGCTGTCCCATCCTCAATGTGGTGACCATTAAAAAATATATTTATTTATTATTTGAAAGATTGGCAGAGAAAAGAGAAGAAAGAGAGAGAGAGAGAGAGATCTTGCATTCCTTGCTTCATTTCCCAGATGGCCACAACGTCAGGGCTGGACCAGGAAAAACCAGGATGCAGGAGCTTCATCTGGGTCTCCCACATGGGATCAGGGGTCTAAGCACTTGGGCCATCTGCAGCTGCTTTCCCAGGCACATTAGCAGGGAGCTGGGTTGGAAGTGGAGCAGCCCGGACACGAACTGGTGCCCAACACGGGGTGCTGGCATTGCGCCGGCAGCTTTACCCACAACGCCACAATGCCAGCCCCCTAAGTAAATAAAGTATTAAAAATTCCATGTGAACAGACCGACGGGTGGGAGCATGGTGTTCCACCGCCTTCCCGCTCTCCGCTGGTGCTTCAGTCACTGCATAGGGCAAATGTAGACTCCTGGAAAGGACGGGCGGGGCCCTGGGACCCCTTCAGGGCCTCTGTCTTAAGGGTCCTGGGTGTTTCCTGCAGGCCTCAAGGGAGAGAATCAGGAGAGAAAGGCAGACAGAGGACAAGGGACAAGGCCAAGCCGAGTGGCTGGGTGAGCTAAAAGTTCCGTCAAAGCTTACCTGAAGGCCAAAGAGAAGAGAGGAGGCACCTTGGGGTTCCTGGCCAGGGTGCACCTGCGCTCCCGGAAGTGCGCCGCCCTACTTCCGGCTCTGCAGGGCGGGGCTCCCTTTGCCACCTGGGCTGAGCCCCCAGTCCCAGATGGTGGGCCAGCGCAAGGGAAGGGAGTGGGATGCCCTAAGCAACGGGTCAGGAGCCGCTGATAAGCGACGCTACTTACTCCAGCCCCTCCCTGGCCTCCATGCTTCTGTCTTCTTGGAAGACCTGCTGACTCAGAGGGGTCACAGGGGCCAGTCCTGGAGACGCCAGACAGCAGGACTCGGGGTTTGAGGTGGCAAGAAATCCACCCAGCGGGGCGGACCGAGTCTGACACCCACTCTGAAGTTCCAGACCCAGGGGTGGGCTCCAGGACCTTTCTCCCATGGTGTCATGAGAGTCTGGGGCAGGGGGGGGGGGGCCCAAAGCCCAGCCCCACCCTGCCCCAAGGAGGACCTGCACCCCCCAGCCCCTCGCTTCCCTCACATCTTTTGGGAGGGGAGCAACCTGCAGCCCCAAGTCACCCTTCTCAGAGACAGAGATGGTTTGAGAAGGGGCTGGCAGGTTGTTGAGGCTGGCTGGCTGGCTAGACTTGCTAATGTCCAAGATAGTGCCGGTGATAGAATCCATATAGTGGTACACTGGCTGTTTGGTGTTTGCCAAGCCATTCTTTCAATTTTACTGCCTGCTTGGGGTGTTTTTCTGTTTTTGTTTGTTTATTTGTTTTTTGGTAACAAAATATCAGAAAAGAGAGGGCAACAAATCTTTTTTTAAAAGATTGATTTATTTATTTGAAGGCCAGAGTTACACAGACAGAGAAGAAGAGGCAGAGAGAGAGAGAGAGAGAAAGAGAGGGGTCTTCCATGTGATGGTTCACTCCCAGATGCGGCACATACATAACGATCCATCGGATCGGCCAGTTCTGGCCATTGCGGCCGTGTGGGGAGTGAACCAGTAGATGAAGACCTGTCTCTCTCTCTCTCTCTCTCTCTCTCTCTCTCTCTCCCTCGCCTCACTGTATAAATAAAATATATTACTTGAAAGCCGATGATCACGTCTCAAGCTTGTCCTGCCCCTCCTGGGCTCTGGCACTCAGCCAGTGGACCCCACCTTGTCATCTCTAACCTTTCAGGGAGGGACAGACCCTGCCCAACACCTGATCCCAAGAGGTTGACCTTGTTTGCTCAGGAGGTGAGGTTCACTTGATAAAGAGCAGGAGGGAGGGCTAGGATCTGGTATAAAAGTTCTGGAAGGTTCTAAGGGGGTACCGTGCACCTGAAGCTTCCAGGTGAGAGGTGTTAGGGATTCCTGGGTCTGCCTTTGCAGGGGGAGAGGATTCAGATCTGATCTGGTCTGGGGAAGGGGATGCCTGGATTGAGTGGCAGGGGAGTGTTAGTGAAGTGGGGTCCCTGGGTTGAAGCTATCTTAGGTGCAGCGCTGTGTCAGTTGTCCTTTGAAGGACTAGGGACACCTGGGACACTCAGGTGAATGGGAAAGGCCAGGCATGTGTCAGTGGACAAAGAATCGTGACAAAGATTCCATCCACTGGTTCACTCCCCCACGTGGCCGCAATGGCCAGAGCTGGGCCAATCTGAAGCCAGGAGCCTGGAGCTTCTTCCAGGTCTCCCAAGCGGGTGAGGGGCCCAAGTGCCTGGGCCATCTTCCACCACCTTCCCAGGGCACAGGCAGAGAGCTGGATCGGAAGTGGAGCAGCTGGGAATAGAACTGGTGCCCATATGGGGTGCCAGCGCAGGGCCAGAGGAGTCCCCTACTGCGCTACAGTGGCCAGCTTGTTCGGTTTTTGCTCTGGTGCTGGGTTCAGGAAATTCAGCCGTCTCAGGGCTGAGGCCAAGTCCTCCAGTCCCCCTTCAGAAAGTACCCGTCCTGGCTGTGTGGGACACAGCCCACGCCAAGAGTGAGCGCTGTCCTTCTGCTTGGAGGGGAAAAGGAGGGTATGGCTACAGCCAGACCAAGGGCAGGCCGGGGACAGTTGGACCATGGAAGACAGTCTGGAGGATGGGACTGCAGGCTGTGGACAGTGCTGGGCAACCTTGAGCTGGGTGTGGCTAGGTGGGAGCTGAAGGGTCAGGCAACCCGGAGGCCAGAGGGAAAGGGGGAAACCTCCCCCCCTCCTCTCTTCTTCCACCTGCAGCCTCACGATGTGGACCTTCATGCTCCTGGGCCTTCTCTGTGCCTCAGCCTCTGCTAGTGCCAGTAAGTGAGCCGCTGGTACTCTGGTGGCGGGGTGGCAGGAAGCGGCCCCTGCTCGGCTGGTGGCCAAGACTTGCAGGGCCGACCCTGAGAAGTGGGAACTGGGTCCTTGCCTTCAAGCCCTTGTTTCTTTCCACTGCAGTCCAGGCCAGGTCCTCATCCTACAATGGCGAGTACGGGAGTGGAGGAGGGGAGCGATTCTCCCACTCCGGCCACCAGCTGGAAGGTCCCATCACAGCCCTCCGTGTCCGGGTCAACAGCTTCTACATCGTGGGGTGAGGCTCTTCCGCGTTCCTCCAAGATCTTACTAACTCAGGAAGTGCTCTTTTGCTCTGGGCCACCTGTGACTCAACCAACAGGTCCCTAGTGTGGCAGTGATGGCATAAGCTGCTAGAGGACTCGGCTTCTAGATCCGTGCTCTTTGGACTCCTCCCTCCCCCAACATGCCTTCTGGTAGCTAATCATTAATAACCACCAACTCTCAGGGGCTTAGAAGTCGACCAGCCCAGCCCCGCTCTGTGGTTTAACATTTCTTTTCAATATCCCTACTGGGTGCCCTGCAACTTTGCTCAAAGCCTCTCTTGAGCTATCCCTACTCCATTCCTAGTTGGAAAATTCTATCATGTGCAGAGCCAAAATGTGTCACCTGATCCTGGATCTGCCTCCTGGGACAGCACAGACAAGCCTCTTCCCTCTCCCACAAGGGAGCCACTCAGCTGTTTGAAAATCCCTTTGTGGCCAGGGCCGCGGCTCACTTGTCTAATCCTCCACCTGCGGCGCCAGAACTCCGGGTTCTGTTCGGTTGGGGCGTCAGATTCTGTCCCGGTTGCCCCTCTTCCAGGCCAGCTCTCTGCTGTGGCCCAGGAGTGCAGTGGAGTATGGCCCAGGCCCTTGGGCCCTACACCCGCATGGGAGACCAGGAGGAAGCACCTGGCTACTTCCTTCGGATTGGCACAGTGTGCCAGCCATAGTGAACCAGCCGTCTGGCCATTTGGGTGGTGAACCAACAGAAGAAAATCCCTTTGCTTCTTTCAAGTAGGGGCAGGGAGCATGGGGAGAGGCATCGTCAGAGTTAGACTCCAAATTCAAGCCCTGCCAGTTGCTGTGTGTGGGCGACTCTGGGCAAGCTGCCTTCGTTCTCTGCACCTGCTGTCAGCCAGGCAGGGGCTGAAGTTCTTTGTGTGGTCTTCCAGGGCTCACCCAGCCTACACTTTTGGGGGAATAGCAGGGACTGCTCATGCTAGTGTCCAGTGTGGAGGACTCCACGTGCAGGTCAAACTCTGATGACCTAATCAGTGTCCCCCTTCCTGTCCCCCCACCCGTCCCCAGTCTCCAGGTGCGCTATGGCAAGGTGTGGAGCGACTACGTGGGTGGCAAGCTGGGAGACCTGGAGGAGATCTTTCTGCACCCAGGGGAGTCGGTGATCCAGGTGTCTGGGAAGTACAAGTACTATCTGAGGAAGCTGGTCTTTGTGACCGACAAGGGTCGCTACCTGTCCTTTGGGAAAGACACGGGCACGAGTTTCAACGCTGTCCCCTTGCACCCGAACACCGTGCTCCGATTCATCAGTGGCCGAGCTGGCTTATTTGTCAACGCCATTGGCCTGCACTGGGACAACTACCCCAGCAACTGCTGAGCCCGCCTCCTCCGTGGCAGGGCCCCGTGGTGGGGTGTGAGACCTCCCTGATCACCATTCCCTTACTAATGGCTCAATAAAAGGACATGGCTAAAGCTGGTGTGCATGTGGGTGTGTGCAGGCGGGACCCACTCTTGGAGGGCTGTGTGAATCTCATTTCTGGCTACCTGCTGCTAAGAGTGGGAGCACGAGGGAGAGGTGTTGAGAATCCTGGGCTTTTCCGTATGTCGCAAGGAGAGGAGATGCCGGTTTGTACCAACTCTTTTCGTGGTTAGCTCTTGAGAATGTTTGTCCAAACAGGAGTTCTGAAGGTAAGGCACAGCGGGGCACACCGCCCAAACCCCAGATGTGCCTCTCTGGCTCCCTTTCCCCCTGAGAAGGGGCTTCTCTGACGAAAGGCTGTCCCCTCTCCCTGGAGCTCAGCTGCAGGTGGTGGCCTGCGCCTCTGTCCTCCCATCTTTCCCAGATCTGATCCCCCTGCTGAAGTTTAGCCCAAGTTTGTGCCTAAGGACTCCACCCCATTCCCCAGGCCAGTTCTTCCTCATCTTTACCCATAAGCCCCGGTGCTCTTGCTTAGCCCTCTCAGAACTGGTGCGCTCAGGCAGATGTTCAGCCTGGTGGCTAAGACACATCCATGTCCCATGTTAGAGCGAGTGGGTTTCATTCCTGACTCCACCTTCCTGCTAACGTGGCTCCTGGCAGGCAGGCAGGGATGGTTCAAGATGGTTCAAGTGCCACCCGACGGGAGACCCGGATTGAGTTCTCCTCCAGTTTCTGCCCCCACTCCCACCTCTCTCACAAACAGAAAATAAAAATGTTGAGTCTTTCCTTAGGGACCCACCATTTTAACAGTGTGAACTTGGCCAACACCATAGCCAAAGTGGAAATTCTGGGGAAGGCACTTAGTATTGTGGTTAAGTTGCCACTAGGGGCTGCGTCCCCTATCTGAGTGCCTGGGTTCAAGGCCTGGCTCTACTCTTGTTTTAAAAATTTTATTTATTTGGGAGTTACAGAGAGGCAGACATAGAGGCAGAGAGAGAGAGAGAGAGAGAGAGAGAGAGAGAGAAAGTCTTATATCTGCTGGTTCACTCCCCAGATGGCTGCAGTGGCAGGAGCTGGGTCGATCTGAAGCCAGGAGCCAGGGGCTTCTTCTGGGTCTCCAATGTGGGTACAGGGACCCAAGAACTTGGGCCATCTTCTACTGCTTTCCCAGGCCATGGTAGAGAGCTGGATCAGAAGTGGAGCAGCCGGGAGTTGAACCGGCGCTCAAACAGAATGTTGGCGCTGCTGGCGGCAGCTTTTTCTGCTACACCACAGCCTGGTCCACTATTGATTCCAGCTTCCTATTAATGCCAACCATGTGGGAGGCCTGCATTGAGTTCTGGGCTCCTGGCTTCAGTCTGGCCCAGCCTGCCTGTCGTGGGCATTTAGGGAGTGAACCAATGGATGGGACATCTTGAAGGAACCTTATGGGGGAGAGGGACAAGAAACTAGGCCTGGGCAAATATCAGGGGCTTCTTAAGAGGTTAGATGTTCCCCAGAGTCCAGCGGGCAGGACATTCTCTGGGAAGGAAAAGTCAATCCCCTTCAGAGAACCTCTAGGCACGCCCAGAGCAGAACTGCCCCTCCCCTCCGCGAAACCTCTGGGCGCGCCCAGAGCAGAGCTGCCCCTCCCCTTCGGAAAGTCTCTAGGCACGCACTTATGATGTCACTGCGACCGGCCAATCCTGTAACACCTCAGCACTCTCCCTCAGCATTCTCCGGTATGCTAATTGTCCCTCCGAACCAGCCAATCCCGTGCCACCTCTGCATTTTACACCAGCACTCTCCACCAGCATTCTTCGCCAGCATTCTCCCATATGCTAATGGTCCCTCTGAACTGACCAATCCTATGCATGCACATTAGGAATATGCTAATTCGTTGCCTATATAACCTGTGTGAAACTGCCGCTCAGGGCTCCTCACCGCCTGAGGTGGGGGCCCGTTTGCGCAAACGTTCAATAAAAACCTCGTGCTTTTTGCATCAACTGGTCTGGAGTCTGGATCTTTGGGCGTCCTTCTGAGCAAGTGGGCATCTCTGCAACTGAGAAGTCCAACAATCTCTGTCCGCCTTTCATAGTGCATGAAAATCAATTTTTTTCACAAGTAAATTCCAAAGTAGAGACATTTTCATCTTTGATTGCCCCAAGTAGAAGGGGTTGGTTAGAATTCAGGGGAAGCATTAGGTTGACTGGATAGAGTCAGTGAGGAGACGAAGTGGCTTTGGAAAGAATTTCGAGGACTCTAAAACACTGGCAGTTGTTGGTTTCAGTGGTGGTGGTGGGCAGTTACTTATTGCTTCCCATAGATTTCTTTGTGTCATAGGCAATGTCAAAGTCATATTTCTTCCCAATTAGACAAAGATAAGTTACAGACATGTTATTTTGTTAAAAAAGAAAAATAAAAACCCCAAACACTATAAAAATAAGCCTACCACTAGCATGTTTTTATAACAATTCCTTGGGCGCCAGATGTTGTTGTGGATCCGTTCTGAGAGGAGGAGCGTGGTGGGGGCAAGAGGTGTGGTGTCACCACACAGACCCCGGAAATCAAGTGCAAGTGGGCCAGAGGCGAGCAGCCGGCAGACTTGTTATTTCAGTTGGTACAGCAGCTTATATAGCCAAGGTAGCCAATCTGGTCAAGGGGCGGTCTATGCCCTAACCAATCACAGCCTGTTGCCAGGCAGTTTCCGTTGCCAGCAGCCATCTTGGCATGGCCTTCTCATTCCACCACAAATTCCATAACAGAATATTTTGCCATTGTAATTCTTTTTGACCTATAAATATCATAGATCTTATCCTTTTCAAGTGTGCAAGTGATTTTTAGTATATTTGTAAGGTTTATACAACCAGCATTGCCAATTCCAAAATGCCTAAGGAAAAAAAAAAAAAAAACCAAGGCCATGAATTCTCTCCCCAGCCCTCCCTTAGCCCAGCACAGAGTCATGTTCTCATGTGTTAACATTGAATAATTAAATCAGGCTGATAACAAAGCCATTTCCTTACATACTCATTTGTGGTGAAAACATTTAAGATCTACTTTCAGCAGTTCTGATGATAGTCACCATTCCATGCAACAGATCGCTAAAGGCTGCTTATTCCTTTCATCTGAACTTTGTATGCTCTGATCAACATCTTGCCTCTCTCCATCCAGTATTCTGCCAAGCCTCTGATGACTATCACTTTTTTTTTTTGTAAAGATTATTTATTTGAAAGGCAGAATGACAGAGAGAGGGAGAGACAGAGAGAGATCTTCCAACCACTGATTTACATCCCATACAGCTGCAATTGCTGGGGCTGGTCCAGGCTATAGTCAGGAGCCTAGAATCTCATCTAGGCCTCCCACGTGGGTAGCAGGGACACAAGCACTTAGGCCCAGGTGCATCAGCAGGAAGCTGGATCAGAACTGGAGCAGCTGGGACTCAGATCAACACTCTGATATGGAAGCGACTTAGCCCACTGTGTCATTACTCTGGCCCCTGCTGATGGCCACCCTGCTCTCAAATTCTCAGTTGGTATTTCTTACATTCTACACGTAAGTGGGATGTGGTATGTATTTGTCTCTTGTGCCTGATTTCCCTTAGCATAATGCCCTTCAGGTTCACCCCGGGGTTACAAAGGACAGGGTTTGGGAATACAGCTGACTCAGAGGTCATCAGCACATAAATAGTGAAGTTCAAGTGCTACAGTGAAGTTCATGTGCTGGGTGTGGAAGAAGCCATTCAGGAAAGCAACAGGTATAGAAAATGAGAAAGGCAGCAGTAAGCGAATTGGGAAACACCAGTGTTGGTTGGTACAAAGAGGAGGCAGTTACAGAACTATAGAATGGAGGTTAATGTTGTGGCACAGCAGGTTAAGGCACCACGCTGCATCCCACACTGGCGTGCCCACTGGAGTCCTGGCTACACTTCTGGTCCAGCTTCCTGCTGCTGATAATGGCTCGAGTGACTGAGTTCCTGCTACCCATCTTGGATGGAGTTCCTGGCTGCTGGCTTTATGCTGGCCCAGCCCTGGCTGTTGTAGGCATCTGGGGAGTGAACCAATGGCTGGAAGATCTCTCTCCTTCTCTCTGCATTTCAAATAAATAAATAAGGAAAAAAGAACTAGAGAATGGAGTAGTATGGGAGGCAAAGAGAAGGCAAGAGAAATTCCAGGGAGTGGCTAAGGCCAGGAGAAATCGAGAAAAGGTTTGATCTCAGTTTCTTCCATGGAGGCCATGAGGAGGTCATTCATGATCTTGACAAGCACAGCTTCAGTGGCCTGCAGGAAGTGGCTGAAGCAGGCTGCAATTTGCTAAGGAATGAATGGGAGGTGAGGACACACAGCGGCGCAGGCTGACTATTTCTAGAAGTTTGTCTCTAGAAGGACAAAAATAAGCTGGTATGTCATAGCTGTGGGGGCTGTGAGGAAGAACTTTTTTTTTTTTTAGATAGAAGAGAGAGGAGAATGTTAATGTGATGGAGAGGATGAGGAAGCTGAAGATTCTGGAAAGAGGAGATAATGACTGCAACATGTCTCAGAGGAGACCGAGGAAGGTAACTGCAGAGTGAGAAAGGCGGGAAGAAGACTAACATGAGTGTAGTTACAGGTTACTCTGCATGGGCGGCAGTGACAATAGAACTTGAGGGAATGCTGAACTCTTACTTGTTTGGTTAAATAAAGCTACAGCTGTACAGAGTCTAGCAAGAGATATACATACACATACATAAAGGTGTTTACTGTGTTAAATCACAGAAGGCCAGTGTTTTGGACTAAGGTCCCATGCAGGGTCCCGAGACCAGACTGAAAATCAAAACAGGGTCACTCATCATCACCAAACTAAAACTGGTCTTTAAGAAACCAGGAGGTGGATGAAGACCCCAAAAGGCCAATTTCAATTAGCATCATAATGAAGTCCCTTACAGAATGGGAACCTAAGAGGCTGGCGCTGTGGTATAGTGGGTAAAGCCTTGCAGTGCCGGCACCCCATATGGGCACCAGGTGAGTCCCGGCTGCTCCACTTCTGATCAAGCTCCCTGTTATGACCTGGGAAAGCAGTGGAGAATGGCCCACGTGGGAGACCCAGAAAAAGCTCCTGGCTCCTGATTGGCACAGCTCTGGCCATTGTGAGCCAGGAGCCAGGAGCTTCTTCCGGGTCTCCAAAGTGGGTACAGGGGCCCAAGGACCTGGGCCATCTTCTACTGCTTTCCCACCCCACAGCAGAGAGCTGGATCGGAAGTGGAGCAGCCGGGTCTCGAACCGGTACCCACATGGGATGCTCACACCGCAGGCGGCAGCTTTACCCACCATGCCACAGCACCAGCCCCTGACGGCCCCCCAGTGTGTTTTTTGTTTCTGCTTTCTTCAGCTCTTCTCTATTTATTTATTTATTTTGACATGCAGAGCTAGACAGTGAGAGAGAAACAGAGAGAAAGGTCTTCCTTCTGTTGGTTCATTCCCCTAATGGCTGCCACGATCCAAAGCCAGGAGCCGGGTGCTTCCTCCTGGTCTCCCACGCAGGCGCAGGGACCCAAGGACTTGGGCCATCCTCCACTGCACTCCCGGGCCACAGCAGAGAGCTGGACTGGAAGAATAGCAACCAGGACATAATCCAGTGCCCCGACCGGGACTAGAACCTGGGGTGCTGGCACCGCAGGCGGAGGATTAGCCTAGTGCGGCACGGTGCTGGCCAGCTCTTCTCTGTCTATAAAACTGAAATCAAGTCCTTGGGGTATTCACCCAAAGTTTTGAGTCCACTTCCTGAGGAGTACTAAGAAATGTGCCAGGGGGCCAGCACCGTAGCTCACTTGGTTAATCCTCCGCCTGCAGCGCCGGTATCCCATACGGGCGCCAGGTTCTAGTCCTGGTTGCTCCTCTTCCAGGCCAGCTCTCTGCTGTGGCCCGGGAAGGCAGTGGAGGATGGCCCAGGTGCTTGGGCTCCTGCACCCGCAAGGGAGACTGGGAGGAAGCACCTGGATCCTGGCTTTGGATCAGCGCAGCGCCAGCCATGGCGGCCATTTGAGGGATGACCCGACAGAGGGAAGACCTTTCTCTCTGTCTCTCTCTTAAAAAAAAAAAAAAAAAAAGTGTCAGAGAAGCTGTCTCACAAAGTAATTTATTTGCAGCAAATCAAGAGAGCACAAGGATTCATTCACAAAGCCCTGACTCCAAGAGCAGGAGTAAATGTTCATTTTTTCTTTTTAGGGAAAATCAATCTGTTGGAGGGAAAGTTCCCACCATCACATGTAAGGGCAGGCACAAGCTCGTGCTGCCCCAGTTTAGAACATGTTCCCGGCCAGCGCTGTGGCTCACTAGGCTAATCCTCTGCCTGCGGCGCCGGCACCCTGGGTTCTATTCCCGGTTGGGGCGCCGGTTCTGTTCCAGTTGCTCCTCTTCCAGTCCAGTTCTCTGCTGTGGTCTGGGAAGGCAGTGGAGGATGGCCCAAGTGCTTGGGCCCTGCACTCGCATGGGAGACCAGGAGGAAACACCTGGCTCTTGGCTTCAGATCAGCGCAGCGTGCCAGCCGTAGCAGCCATTTGGGGGGTGAACCAACGGAAGGAAGACCTTTTTCTCTGTCTTTCTCTAACTCTGCCTGTCAAAAAAAAAAAAAAAAAAAAATGTCCCCACACAGGTTGCACATGATGGTAAGAAGGCTTAAGGCGCCAGTGCTGTGGTGTAACGGATAGAGCCACTGCCTGCAGCACCGGCATCCCATATGGGCACTGGTTCAAGTCTAGGCTGCTCCACTTCCGACCCAGCTCTCTGCTGTGGCCTGGGAAAGCAGTAAAAGATGGCCCAAGTGCTTGGGCCCTTGCACCCATGTGGGAGACCTGGAAGAAGCTCCTGGCTTCGGATTGGCCCAGTTCCAGCTGTTGCAGCCATCTGGGAAGTGCACCATCAGATGGACAACCTCTCTCTCTCTGCCTCTGCCTCTCTGTAACTCTGCCTTTCAAATAAATAAATACATCTTTTTTTAAAAAAAAAAGGCTTTAGCTCCTCCTGGAGCAGATATCTTAGTAATTTTTAAAAATATTTATTTATATGAAAGGTAGAATTAGAGAGAGACACAGAAAGACAGAGAGATCTTACATCTGCTGGCTCACTCCTCAAATGGCCAAAACAGCCAGGGTCAGGTCAAAGCCAGGAGCCTGGAATTACATCTGGGTCTCCCATGTCAGTGCCAGGGGGTCAAGTACCCAGGCCATCTGTTGCTGCTTTCCCAGGCAGATTATCAAGGAGCTGGATCCGAAGTCGAACAGCTGGGCCTCAAACCAGGGTTCATATGAAATGCCAGTGTCACATATCTGCATATGAAAATGAAGTGCTGCCTATCTTAGAATTAAAATGAAGCAGTGCAGCCACTGTTGTGGAGTAGCACGTTAAGCTGCAGCCTGCATCCCATATCAGAGTGCTCCCCTCTAGAGTGCCTGGGAAAGAGGAAAAAGGCCCAACGCTTGGGCCTCTGCCACCCTCGTGGAAAACCTGGATGGAGTCCCAGGCTCCAGGCTGCCGCCTGGCTTGGCTCCAACCCTTGCTGCCATCTGGGGAGTGAACCAGCAGATGAAAGAGCTCTCTCTCTCTCTCACTCTGTCAAATAAATCTTTTTTAGAAATAAATGGAGGGGCCAGCATTGTGGTATAGAGTGTATAGCTGCCACCTGCGATGCCGGCATCCCATTTGGGCACTGGTTCCTGTCCTGGTTGCTCCACTTCCAATCCAGCTCTCTGCTATGGCCTGGAGAAAGCAGTGGAAGATGGCCTAAGCCCTTGGGCCCCCGCCAAGCACGTGGGAGACCTGGAAGAAGCTCCTGGCTTTGGCTTGACCCAACCCTGGCCGTGGCAGCCATCTGGGGAGTGAACCAGCAATGGAAGAATTCTCTCAGACTTTCAAATAAACAGATAAATAAATCTTCAAAAGAACAACAAAAAATTCAGTGGTGATCACTTTAAAAAAATAAACAACTTAAGCCAAAGGTGACCTTTGGATGCTTCCTGGGCCGTCTGCGCAGGTAACTGCCCTTGTAGTAGGGTGTGGCCCAGTCCAGCATGCACCGGGATTGCACCTCTCCCTGGAATATGAGTAAAAACCTCACAGACCGCTTTGGAGAGCATCAGGCGCTTTTAGGGTCTTTGAAACAGAGATGAGTCACCATATGGACTTTTGAGCTGCTTGGGGGCACCATTAGCCAGGGACGACCTGGCCCCGGGCCAGCAGTTTCGTGGGGGGATCTCCGGGGCTCCTGCGTTGGGAGGCGCCCCGTCTGTCATCACGAAGACCGGCCTCTCCTGTGTAGTGATCCGATCGGATCCCCATCCGATCCTGACCACAAAAAAAGCCACTCGCGATCTTTACGTAACGGGTCGCTGAGCCGAGTGTCCTCCAGTGTCCGGGCCGGTGTCACCTCGGACATGCAACAAACACAAGGCGACAGCACACGGTGGCCTCGGGCTCTGCAGGAGGGGAGCGCGGACCCACCGCTGACAGCACCCAGGCCCCGATCCACAGACGACCCCCGCCCCGCACACAACCGAGGCCGAGGGCCAGCATCACTACACCGGTCGCTTGGAGCACGCCGCGTCCAGCCAACAGCTTCCTTATTCGTATAAGCTCCCCTCAGGAAAACCGCTTGCAGCGCCGGGGCCTTTTAGACGAATCGGCTTGATTCGCACAATTCGTAGCTCAGAGGGAACACTTACGGCGAAGAGCCGGGGCACGCCAATGCCGGAAGATGAAAGGAACCCTCAGACCCGCGGCGAACGACAGCTGTCCCCAGCTACCACAGGACGCGACGCCCGAGCGCCCGGTTTTGTTCCGACGTCAACGGCTGCGCGGCTAACGGGCGCGCGCATGCGCCCTCCATCAGGGGACGCTTTTTCCCGAGGGACCCGGAAGCGAGGTCCAGAGGGCGGCAGAGGAGCGAGTCCGAGCAGGGGCTTCCGGCGGAGAGAAGCTGTGATTGGTGGAGCCGAGGCGATGGGCGGGGCACCGGAGAATTCGAACGGGAGAGGCGGGCCGAGGGAGGGAGTGGAATGGACGCGGGGGCCTCGGCGCGGCAGAGGCGGCGCGGGATGGCGGCGGCGACCTCAGGTACGGCAGGCCGGCCCTGGACGAGGTCGGCCACTGAAACCTGGAGTCCCGCGCGGTAGCGCTTCGGAGTCGTCGTGGCTGCGCGGGGTGCCGGGGAGAAGGGGACGCGGGAGTGTGCGGGTGGCGACTTGGCCGGCCGCCTCGCTCTTTCCTGCTCTGCGCTCGGGTCAGGAGGCGGAGGCCTGGCCCGCTCCCAGCGCTCGGTGGGAGCCCTCCGCCCTCCTCCCTTTGGAGCTTCAGTGAAATGGGGACCGGTGCTCCGTTTTTGGAGGTTACTGGAGTGATCGGGAGAAAGCGACTCACACCAGCCGCGGGGACAGGAAGCTGGGGTCGGGCGAGGGGAAGGGCTGTGGGTGTGAGGCGGTGTTTGGATGCGGGGAGGTCTCTGGCGAGGTCCAGCCGCGGCTGCGTGGGAGTTGACAGCTTGGGGTTCGCAGCGATCCCAGAGTAGGGGAGCAAGGGACTGTCTGGGTTCTCTCGGAGCCGTGGAAGTGAAAGCTGTTTTGGGGTTGAAAAGGCAAGTTAGGACGCTCGGAACCTTGGATGCAAGGATTCGGTTACCTGCACATCTCCCCTGTTCCCGTAGACGGAGCCCTGGGCAGTGGTCGTGGCCGGGTGGGCGCTCTACTCATTTATTTCTCAGTCCCTCGCTGTTAGGCCCCTGGGGAAACAAAGACGTGTGGGAGGATGCCGCACACCTCGTGAGCCCTTGCTTGGTGCCAGGCGCAGCTCCAGGCATTTTATGGTGACAAACCATTCCTGGGCACACAGTGCCGGGAGGCCATTGCTGTTACTGTCCCTGTTTTAGACACGAGGGAAAGGGGACACACGGGGAGACGCCACCAGTAAATGCAGGGGCCCAAATTCACCCTCAGGCATTTTGATTCTAGAAGCTCCGCTCTTAACCTTTTATTTTTTTAAGATTTATTTTATTTATTTGAAAGAACCAGAGAGAGAGAGAGAGAGAGAGAGGTCTTCCATTCGTTGGGTCACTTCCCAAATGGCCACAATGGCTGGAGCTGAGCTGATCTGAAGCCAGGAGCCAGGAGCTTCTTCCGGGTCTCCCACGCAGGTGAAGGGGCCCAAGGACCTCTACTGCTTTCCCAGGCCACAGTGGAGAACCAAATTGGAAGTGGAGCAGCCAGGACTCGAACCGGTGCCCATATGGGATGCCAGCATTGCAGGCGGCAGCCTTACCTGCTATGCCACAGCACCAGCCCCCAAGGCTCTTAACCTCTATGTCCAAGTGTATGCTATTCCTGCTTGTGCACAACCTCCCCTCCCCCTCCAAGACCCGCTCTGTCACACAGCAGACGTTGAAAATGCTGGGGTGACTCGTCCCTTCCAGCGCACAGTCTGGTTCGGTAGTCAGTCCACAGGCACAGAGATCGCGGGATCAACTGCTATGGAGTGTGTGGGATCTGAGGTGAGCCCTTGGGGTTCTGGGAGGATTGCATTAAGCAAGTGATGATTCCAGTGGGTTTCAGAGGTTGGATAGGAGTTTGCCAGGCCTTGGCTGGGAAGAACGCACAGTATTCTCTAGTTTGTGACATGAAGGGAGACCCACGATGCTGTGTTGACTGAGCGTCCTCTTCAGTAACAGTAGGCTGAAGGAGACTTGGGAACCGGGGAGAGGGACAAGTTAGAAGCAGCAGCCAAGGACAGCCTCACCCAAGCCCAGAGCTGCTTCTGATGACGAAAGGGATGTTCTTGTACTGGGAGCAGCTTGCGCGCCTCCCTTTCCTTCGGCGCGTGGACTGTGAGTGCGGGGGCACTAAGAACGTGAGCCGCACTCATGCTGAACGCCAGGTGATTACGTTGGTTCACTGCCCAAATCTTAGTGCAGCCGACCCCCCCCCCAACCCCCCAGAGTGCCTACCTGGTGCCAGGCATTGGGGAACAAGAGGTGAGCCAGGGTCAAGCTTGCTCTCCCAGAGTTCCCAGTTAGAGGGAGAGGACGGCACGCCGGCAGTGAGGAGCGGTGTCCTGAGTGCCTGCTTGGAGGAGCCGGAGAGCTATGGCGGCACCTGACAGCGGGGTGGGGTAGGAATGTCTGCAAGCGCTGGTGGTGTTTTGTGGCTTCTTATTGAAGCATAATGCTCATCGACCCCAACGTCCTGGGGAGCCGAGTGGAAGCAGCAGTGAAGACGACGTTCCGGGGAGACAGAATGGCAGGTATAAAGGCCCCGAGGTTGTGAGCGAACTCAGGAACTGAAGGGCTTTCCTGGGCCCACAGTGCAGGGAGGGGTGTGGAGAGAGAATGACCGGCGAGGCGAGGAGTGAGGCTGGAGGCTGCTGTGGCGGTGATGAGCTGGGGACGGAGAGAGGTGGGCTCAGCCGCGAGGTGAACTCTGGGGTTGGCTGAGGGGAAGTAGGGGGTGGAGTCAAAGACTCAGCTTTGGGGTCGGCATGGCTCCCTCACGGTGGGGAGCGGAGGCGGATGGTGAGGTACAGAGGTGAGGACAGGCAGAGTGAGGCACCTGCGCAGAGAGCTCTGGTGCGAGGGCGGGGGCAGCACCACGCGGCTTAGGATGGCGACTGACGTCCAGAGCAGTGACCGTGCCAGTGAAGGCCATCTGAGAGGTCCCTGCGGGCCGCACTTCTGTCCTTTATCGGGCAGCTTTCTCTGTCACAGCTGGGGGCGGGGCTGCTGCTGGGTCTGGTGGGAGCGTGCTCAGGAGCTACAGCACAGGCAGCCCCGCGGCGCAGAATGGCCGCGCCCGAGATGTCAGCGGCGCCACGGTCGAGAAGCCATGGCCTGGAAAGAGGATAGAAGGAGCCCAGGAAAGAACATGAAGACGGCAGGAACTGGGGAGACACCGGGACAGGCGGGGCGCATGGGAACGAAGGGAGAATCTGCCCCCCCAGAGTGTGGGCCCCGGGGTCGGGACTGAGTGTGCACTGGGTCCGGCGGCAGGGAGTCGCTGGTGACCCTGACCGTGAGGACGGTCAGGCTGCAAGGCTGGGGAGTGAGGAACTGGAGGAAGGCCGTAGGAACAACGGCAGTTCACAGGCACGGGCACTTCCTGCAAGGCTCTGTGTTAAATACTGTTTCCTCACTGGTACTTTGAATCCACTTTATGAGGCCAGCAATTGTTATTTTTTATAAAGAGGCTGAGCTTGCAGCAGTTAAGTAAAAGTAACCTCTCCAAGGTCATGCGGCTGCTAGGGGGACTGGGTCTCTGAGTCCAGGTTCATGGGGACACAAAGACAAAGGGGCCGAGAACACCTGGGCCTTCGTGAAGGGACTTTGGAGTTGGGCCTTCATTTGAGGTGCTCACATTAGCTTGGCCATGGCAAGTTAGCTGATGCCGTCATCTGGAAAATGGTGGATGCACATTACAGTGAGCTTTTGCCAAGTCCAGGATGCTGTTCTAAGCACTTTATATGGGTTACCTTCATTATTCCTCAGTGAACAACCCAATAGTCTTTTATTCCTATTTTATAGGTAAGGAAACTAAGGTGGAGTTAGAGAGAGATCTTCCATCCACTGGTTCACTCCCCAAATAGCGTCAACAACTAGTGCAGGGTCCAGCCAAAGCCAGGAGCCAGGAACCTCATCTGGGTCTTCAGTGTCGGCGGCAGGGCCCGAGAACTTGGGCTACATTCTGCCCCTTTCCTAGACGCACTAGCAGGGAGCTGGATCGGAAGCTGGGGACTCGAACTGGCACTCACATGGGATGCTGGCAGCTTAACCCGCTGTGCCACACACTGGCCCCTGTGTCTGCCATCTTCCTATGTTCTCTAACACCCTGGGAAAGCAAGGCAGAGGCGGCACCTGTACCTGTCTGACAATGGGAGATTTAGTGACTTTTTTTATTACAAAGGCAGTCAGAGTGAGAGAGAGAGAGAGACGGTCTTCTCAGCTGCTGGTGTGCTCCCCAGATGACTGCAACAGCCAGTGCTGGGCAAGCCAAAGCCAGGAGCCAGGAGCTCCATCCAGGTGTCCTTCCTGGAGGTGGGGGCCCAGGCACTCGGGCATCCGCTGCTGTTTTCCCAAGCACATTAGCAAGGAGCTGGATTGGAAGCAGAGCAGCCAGCAGGCGGATGCCGGTGTTGCAGGCAGTGGCTTAACCCATTGTACCACAACGCCGGCCCCTCAGATGCTCTCTAGAGGTAATTGGTCGTCCTTTTTGCCTCGCCTTGTGTGGTGGCCTCATATGGCAAAGCAGCATTTGTCTTCTCTGAGGCCATGGCTCCCCACAAGCAGCAGCTATCCCAGCGAGGAGGAGGAAGTCGGAGCTGCCAAGGGCTTCCCCGGTTGGCACACAGTAAGAAGGCAATAGGGCATCCTCATTAAGAGCGGATTTTGCAGGTGAAGGGATCTAGGTTGGAATCCAGCAAGTTACAGTGTGCTGTCCTCCGCAGTAAAACAATGGTGTAGTGGGTTAAGCCTCCGCTTGTGGCACTGGTGTCCCATATGGGCACCAGTTCGTGTCCTGGCTGCTCCTCTTCTGATCCCGCTCTCTGCTAATAGCCTGGCAACAGTGGAAGATGGCTCAAGTGCTTGGGCTGCTGCACCCGTGTGAGAGACCAGAAGACATTCCTGGCTCCTGGTTTCGGATTGGCCCAGCTCCGTTCATTGCAGCCATTTGGGGAGTGAACCAGTGGGTGGAAGTCCAACCTCTCTGTCTCTCCCTCTCTCTGTAACTCTGCCTCTCAAATGAATAAATAAACCTAAAAAAAAAAAAATTTTTTTTCAGTTCACTTAATCCTCACAAAAATAGGGACTTTTTAAGAAGTTTTATCTTTGTTGTGTTTTCTAAAGATATTTACTTATTTGTATTTCTTTCAAGAGTAGAGAGACAGTTAGCAGACAGAGATTTTTCCATCCACTGGTTCACTCCCCAAAAGGCCTGCAATGGCTGGGATGGAGCTGAAGCCCGGAACTCAATCCAGATCTCCCACGAGGGTGGCACCTGCCACCTCCCAGGGTGCACACTAGCGGGAAGCTGGAAGCAGAGCTCAAACTCAGGGACTCTGATAACGGGATGCAGGCGTCCCACGTGGGGTCTTACCCGCTGCTACACCAAATGCCCGCCCCCTCCTCCCCAGCGACTTAGATTAATCATCAGAAGCAAACTAAGAGGAAAGCTTACAAGAGAAGAATTTCTTGTCAGGGCCTTTTGCAGACTGAGCTGGGACAGCAAGGGATCGGGGGGCTGCTCCTCACTCAACCTAGTCCCTTCTGAGCAAAGACATCCAGTGTTAGCGGTTTGTAAAAGTGCAAACATTAGAGCATCACGAAATGTGTAACAAAACCAAAATACACCCATGTAATCCTCCATCAGGAGAAAACTATCATTAATAGGCAGAGAATGTGTGTGTGTGTGTGTGTACATCCGTATATTTTAAACCCAGGTTAGAAATAGAGGCACAGAGAATTAGTTCATTGTCTGGTTTTAGGTGGGGTTGGCTATCAGCACATTTAGTCCTTAGAGCAACTCTGCTCACCTTGCAGTTCAAACCATGCCCAGCAGCTGCACGGAGGAGCTTGTTAGAAATGCAAGCTCTCGGGGCCAGCATTGTGGCATAAACAGGTTAAGATGCTGCCTGCAATGCCGGCATCCCAGCTGCTCCACTTCCAATCCAGTTTCCTGGAAAAGCAGCAGAAGATGGCCTGGCTTGGCCCCAGCCATTGCAGCCATTTGGAGAATGAATCAGCAGATGGGAGATCTTTCTCTCTCTCTCTCTTTCTCTCTAACTCTGCCTTTAAAAAAAAAAAAAAAGCAAAGTCTCAGGCCTCACCCCAGGGACTGAAGCTAAATCCGCTGGACCTTCAGGTTATTATTTGTGTATTCATTACAGCCTGAGGAGCCGCTGGCCACCCCACTGGCCCTCCCTGTAGGGCAAGGAGGACCTGGGACAGCCCACGGCGCAACACGGTGGAAAGGACTCTCCCTATAGTGAGCTGTGACCACCAATCTTCGTGCCTAAAACTTACCTCTCTCCTCCTGTACCCGCATGGGAGACCAGGAACTGGCACCTGGCTCCTGGCTTCAGATCGGCACAGCGCCAGCCGTGGCGGCCATTTGGGGGGTGAACCCACGGAAGGAAGACCTTTCTCTCTGTCCCTCTGTCTCTCACTGTCTATAACTCTACCTGTCAAAACAAAACAAAAACCTCACCTCTCTCCGCCAGGAGCTGGTCGCTGTCGGCTGAGCAAGATTGGGGCTGGCCGCCGCCCACCTCCAGCCCGCGTAAGGGTGGCTGTGCGCCTGCGTCCCTTCGTGGATGGAGCAGCGACAGCGAGTGAGCCCCCTTGCGTCCGGGGCATAGACAGCTGCTCCCTCGAGGTTGCCAACTGGAGGAACTACCAGGAGACTCTGAAATACCAGTAAGGTTCTGGCCGCTCGGCGGCTCGCATTCCCACCTGCCTCCTCACCCCAGCTGTGAGCCGCGCACCGTTTGTTCACTCGGGAGGTGTTCCTGGGCCTGCTGCCGTGGGTCCTGTGTGGGCCACTGCGGGGGGGGGGGGGAGCAGAGGCTGCGTCAGACGCTGGGGTGGGGGGCGGGGGAGATGGCAGCATGGGAGGGGCGGGGAGCCGCGAGTGGGGCGGCGACAGGTGGGAAGGGGTGGGAAGCACAGGGCAGGTAGGCGGCTCGGGCTGCTGCTGGGTGGGGTCAGAGGCGCCGGGGTCTGCGGACAGTACTCACAGGGCAGCCACTTTAAAGTCCTGTGAGGGATTTAAAGCTCAAACTCCTTGGCCTGCTCTCCTAGACTGGGGGTTGGGGAACCACAGTCTGCGGGTCAGATCTGAGCAGCAGTCTCTCTCAAGTTTTATCACGTATTTACGCAGCGTCCGTGGCTGCTTTCCAGCCGCCGTGGCAAGGCTGAGGAGTTGTGAAGGGAACCACACGGCCCACGGAGCCCAGGATATTTCCTGTTTGGCTCTTTCCAGAAAAAGGTTGCCAGCTTTGTGCTAGGCCTTTGACAGTTGGCCTTCAGTTTCTTCCCAGCCTCATCTCCCCCACCACATACTAAACTCCCTGCCACGGCCTGAGCCACAGCTTCTCCGCAGAGTGCCGTGGATGGGCTAGAGGTGTCCCACCACGCTGTGCAGATCCCGCCGTCTGTAGATGCCGCCGTGGGCGGCCAGGCTGGCCAGCCCTGGCCTTTCACAGCACGTCTTGTCTCTGTGCTGCTCTTAATACTTAGAATTTCTTTCTCTTGTCTGGTGGCGAAGTCCTCCTTCTGCAAGCAGAATGGGTTACTCCTCCCAGTGCGCTCTCATCTTTGTTTCCCGAGTCCCAGCAAAGTCTAGGTTATCTACCATTCCCCGCAGACTGCAAAACTCCCACGAGCAGGGCCATCCGATGCATCTCTGTATCCCTAACACCAGAACAGGGCCTGGGCCGGAGCAGGTGTTCCGGGGGTGCTCATTAAGGTCATCGTTCCACACAAGCGATGGAGGCTTTCCATTAACTCTGGGGCCGGTATCCCCCAGGTGAGGGTGGGCCTGGAACCCCGGCTGATTCCTTCCTTTCCGCCTCCAGGTTTGATGCTTTCTATGGGGACCGGAGCTCTCAGCAGGACGTCTACGCAGGTTCTGTGCAGCCCATCCTGAGGCACCTGCTGGAAGGGCAGAATGCCAGCGTGCTCGCCTATGGGCCCACTGGGGCAGGTGAGGGGCCAGACGCGGACGCTACAGGTCGGCAAGGGGCGGGGAGGTGGAGAGCGCGGCCCTCACAGCTTTCTCCGCTCTTCCCCAGGAAAGACACACACAATGCTGGGCAGCCCGGAGCAGCCTGGAGTGATCCCCCGGGCTCTCATGGACCTCCTGCAGCTCACGAGGGAGGAGGGAGCCGAGGGCCGGCCCTGGGCCCTCTCTGTCACCATGTCCTACTTAGAGATATACCAGGAAAAGGTGAGGCCCCCTTCTGGCTGGGGAGGGAGAGACAGGAGGGTCAAGACGACTCAGTTCTAGAACATCAAGTTGCGCTCCAGCAAATGGGTAAGGTTAGGTAGCCGATGGGACAGCCCTGCGTCCCAGGCAGAGCGCGGCCTGTGTGTGGAGAACCAGGCCCTCAACCCGCAGTGCTTCGACAGGTATTGGACCTCCTAGACCCTGCATCCGGGGACTTGGTGATCCGAGAAGACTGCCGGGGAAACATCCTGATTCCGGGCCTCACGCAGAAGCCCATCACTAGCTTTGCTGACTTTGAGCAGCACTTCCTGCCAGCCAGTCGAAATCGGACGGTAGGAGCCACCCGGCTGAACCAGCGCTCCTCGCGCAGTCACGCCGTGCTGCTGGTCAAGGTGAGGCCCGCTGACCAGGGCGAGGGCCTGGGCAGCCTGGGCAGCCTGAGCTAAGCCTGGGCCCCTGCTCTTGCCCCAGGTGGAGCAGCGGGAGCGCCTGGCCCCGTTTCGCCAGCGAGAGGGAAAACTCTACCTGATTGACTTGGCTGGCTCAGAGGACAACCGGCGCACGGGCAACCAGGGCCTTCGGCTCAAAGAGAGCGGAGCCATCAATACCTCTCTCTTCGTCCTGGGCAAGGTGGTCGATGCACTGAACCAGGGCCTTCCTCGTGTGCCCTACCGGGACAGCAAGCTCACTCGCCTGTTGCAGGTCAGGCCCGTACACCTCAAGGCAGATGGGGCTCCCAGGCCTACTGGGGTTAGGGAACAGGGAAACTGACCTGCCCACTCTGCCCAAACCCCATCCCTCAGGACTCCCTGGGTGGCTCAGCCCACAGCATCCTCATTGCCAACATTGCCCCCGAAAGACGCTTCTACCTAGACACGGTCTCCGCACTCAACTTTGCGGCCAGGTCCAAGGAAATCATCAACCGGCCTTTCACCAACGAGAGCCTGCAGCTTCACGGTGAGGCCGGGGGAGGCAGGGTGGATGGCTGCAGGTGTGCTGGAGGCTGGCCACCTGCCTTCCCTCTCACTGCACCCTCCATCTCTTCCCAGCCTTGGCACCTGTTAAACTGTCTCAGAAAGAACTGCTAGGCCCCTCAGAGGCCAAGAGAGCCCGGGGCCCTGAAGAAGATGAACTCGAAAGCCCTGAGCCCACAGCAGCTCCGGCCTCTGCCTCCCAGAAACTCAGGTGAGCGGTGAGGCCCCGGCAGCTTCCCTTCGGCCGTGTCTGGGCCAGTGCAGGGCAGCACTGTGTTTAGCCTGTCAGAGCCCCGGGCAGGGACGGCTGTGCGCTTGTTTCTTTCCTGATGAACTCGGCCCAAAGCCGGCTCTGGAGCGCACTGCAGTGCTGAGACAGTCTGCTGCTGCCTGAAGGCGGCCTCTCCCCCGGGCTCCCAGCCCCTTCCCTTTCCGTTCTCCAACCCCTCTGGGCCTTCGGCGGCTGGGGGCAGCTGTCTGCAGGATGAGCACTTTGCCTTCCAGTCCAGGCAGTGCCCTGGATCTGATCTTTCAGGTCCAGGGTTTGAGTGCAAAGCAAAAGAGCAGAGGAAGACAGACGGCTCCTGGAGAGCACTTGGGCCACGTGAGGGGCTGGACTCTGAGGAGCTGGGTGCTGTCCTAGCTGTCTAAGCAAAGCCTCTCAATCCAGCCCCTCTGAGTGTGTAGCCCGCTCCCCAGTTCTGATTGCCTCTGGTGACCCAGTATGTCACCTGGTCAGTGGTCTTGCCTTCTATGGCTGGCCACTTGGGCCTCTGACTCCCAGCAGCCAGCTGCAGGGTTCTACCCCGAACTCAGATAAAACTTCCCTGAAGTGTTAAGTCCTAAGACTGCTCAACAGGGGCTATCAGAGTTGGGGGAGAAGCGTCTCTCGCCTTGTCTTCGCCAAGTCAGCTGTCAGCTCTTCCCTCCGCTGCAGGCACAGGCAGAGAAGCTCACACGCACGTCTGCATTGTGCACGGCGGGCGGACCTCAGACATGGGCAAATCAAACCAGGTTCTGGGGAAGTAAGATGGGAACATCCGTGAGTTCTGCACCCCCAGATGGAAGATACTTGAGGGAAAAACACTGTGTCTGTATTGCACACGCAGACTTCTTATCATCACTCCCTGAACACACAGTGTAGCAGCTCTTTGCACAGCATTTCCATTGTCCTGGCTGTTCGAGCCAGCCAGCGATGACTTAAAGTATATGGGAGGATACGTGTAAGTGATAGGCGAATGCTGTACCAGTTTATAGAAGGGACCTGATGACCTTTGGATTTGCGGATCCTTGGGGGTTCTGGGACCACTGCCCCCAAATACCAAGAGACGACTGGATCTGAGGCCAGGCAGAGAGCACAGAGAGGATGGAGAAGGAGCTGTGTGTTTTGTGGAAGCCGGGAAGCAGTGGCCTGTTTGCCCACATACCTTCTGATCTAAGGCGCTTGTGTATGAACGGCAGGACGGAGGAGCCAGCCCACAGTGTAGGGAAGATGGTGCACAGGCACACGGGGCCTCACAGTGACTGAAGTAGTGAGGAGCTGGGAGAAGAGCCAGGCAGAGGGATGGACGGTGGACACTGCCCTGTGCAGGTGTCCAGACCCTGTTTGGACAGGCCTTTGCCCCCGCCCACAGGGTCTTCAGTGGCTTTCAAAGCCCTGCTGGAGATGACCTCCTCTGTGACTTCTCTGACTGCTCAAATGGACAGGCCCTCAATCCCGCTGTCACCTTCTCCTGGTCTCTTAGTTTCCTCATTAGACAGTGAGTGCCTGTGGCGCAGGGCAAAGTCCTAGATTCCCTAAAAGCCGGCACTCGGGCCGCCTGGCACCCCCGAGAGGGCACCTGACCTGGCAGACTCGCTCAGGGCTGCCCTGCCAGTTAGCCCCACACGGAAGGATGGCGAGAAGGGGACTGCTGCTGCGGGACTGGGTGGGGAGTAGCCTTGGTCTCTCAGCCCCCTGCAGAAGCTGAGCAGCATGGACCCCGCCATGCTGGAGCGCCTCCTGAGCTTGGACCGTCTGCTGGGCTCCCAGGGGAGCCAGGGGACCCCTCTGCTGAGCACCCCAAGGCGAGAGAGGATGGTGCTTATGAAGACAGTGGAAGAGAAGGACTTGGAAATCAAGGTCAGTGTTGGGGAATGTGGGCGCTAGGATTCCTCCTGGCCTGGTCTTCAGACGGGGCTCCACTCAGGCTGGGCTAGAGTCCAGTTTGCACTCAGTACTGGAATGTGCTGGAATGTTCTGCTTTAATGGCCTGACCGTGGCTGAGCTTTCAAGGTAATGGAGACAGATGTGAGGAGGCTAGAGGAAAGAATCCCAGGTAGAGGAAGAAACGTTCGCTACTGCGGTTGCTGAGCTCTCTGCCTTTTGGTGAGGACTCTGCCTGAATAGTGGTCTCATAAGCGCTAGCCCCTTGCTCTGCGGGCTTCAGAGCTCTGCACACTCCCCCACCCCCACCCCGCTGACCTGCTGCCCTTCGGGGTAGGTCTGGGGCGTAGCTCTACCTGATCTTTTCCAACAGAGGCTTAAGATGAAGCAGAAAGAACTGGAGGCGAAAGTGCAGGCCCAGGAGGCTGTGGACCCCAAGGAGAAAGAGAATTACTCCCCCACCCTGCTCCGTCCCCTTCCCCGCCGCACTGGCACGGTCGCAAAGCCCCTGAAAAAGGCTGTGGTGATGCCCCTGCAACTGAGTAAGTTTGGCTCCAGGGGCTCCGATGGCCCACATAACGGAAATCCCACGGGGCAGGGGCAGGTGTCAGGAGTGGCTGTTCCTGTCACACACATCCTCCTGCATGGAAGCCCCCAGGGAGGGGGAGGGCCAGCTGCTCTGCCCTGTGCCTGACTCGGGACAGTGCAGGACCAGCCGAGAGCACGCTGAAATCCAGGGGAAGGAAGCGCCTGAGGAAACACAGCAAAAGGTTCACCGAGGGTGGAGGGAAGTGAGTCTGCCCTCCGTCCAGTTCACAATTCCTGCTTTCAGTTCAGGAGCAGGCAGCCTCCCCAAACACGGAAATCCACGTTCTGAAGAAGAGAGGCCGGAAGAGAAAGGTGAGAAGAGCTGGAGCCTCAGGCCACACCTGCAGCTGCTGAGGGCGGAGGTGGTGAGGCGACCTGGCTGGCTGGCCCCGCCCAAGTGATGGCACCTCAGGCCGGTCCACCGCCTGACCTCCGCTCACAGCTGCTCGGGGCCGTGCGGGGCCTGGCTCCTGCCCCCTGCAAACTCAAGAGCACACTTAGAGAAAGGAGACCCGAGCACCACGCAGGTGCACGCGTGGACAGAACACAAGCCTCCCCCAGACCCCAGATGACACTGTGCTAGGGGCTGCTTCCTTTTTGAGTGGGGGACAGATTTGTGCTGAACAAATTCATTTGATCTTCACGGTCCCCGAGGAAGGTTAGACAAGTTGGTAAAATGAGAATGCGCCCAGAGTGGCCAGAGGGAAGGATTTTGGGGGAGACACTCGGCAGGAGGGGGAACGAAGGAGGGCGGGAGGCAGCTGCTGCTGGGCTCCCGTGCAGAGCGCCTCGCGGCCGCCTCCGCCACTCACTCCCCTCCCCGGCCCTGCAGCCCGAGCCCCTGGATGCCTCGGAGCCCGAGGAGAAGGCGGAGGACGGCTGGGAGCTGCAGATCAGCCCCGAGCTGCTGGCCCGCGGCCGCCAGAAAATCCTGGATCTGCTCAACGCAGGCTCGGCCCGGGATCTGCGCGGCCTGCAGCGCATCGGGCAGAAGAAGGCCCAGCTCATCGTGGGCTGGAGGGAGCTCCACGGCCCCTTCAGCCAGGTAGGGCGGGGCCGGGGACGGGCGGGCGGCCCCCCGCGCCCGCGGCCCCCGCCCACGCTGCCGTCCGCAGGTGGAGGACCTGGAGCGCGTGGAAGGCATCTCCGGGAAGCAGATGGAGTCGTTCCTCAAGGTGCGGTGCCCGCCCGCCCGCCCGCCCCGGCCGGCCGGCGCCCGCGCCCGGCGCTCACGCCCCCGCCCCGTGTCTTGCAGGCCAACATCCTGGGCCTCGCCGCCGGCCAGCGCTGCGGCCCCTGCTGACCGCCGTCGCCGCCCCTCCCCTCTTCAATCCGTGTATAACCGAGTGTTGTGTAAATACAGTTGTTACTCTGGTGCTTCCGCCTGGTTTTTGGGACTGAGGGCGGGGCTGGGGACTCCAGTCGCCCTGGGGGTGCGCCACGAGCTCCGCGGGCAACCTCCGGGCGCCATCTTCGGGGAGCCGCGACCCAGCGCCGGATTGTAAATAAACCTCTGGAATGGGGAGGGGAAAAGACGGCGGCCGAAAGGAAACAAAAAGCTGACGCGAAAGCCGGGGCGCCGACCGACCGTTAGGCGGGCGCGCGCCGGGCTTAGCTCCGCCCCCTCCGCACCCCCGGCGCGCGCGCCCCTGTTCTCCCGCTCAGCAACGACAGCGGTATTGTGCGCGTGCGCGCGAAATAACGGCTGCCGGCGGAGGGAGGGAGGGGGGAGGAATCGTTGCAGGGGGGGGAGCAGGAGAGAAGCCGCCCCGTCTCCCGCGCGCCCACCACCTGCGCCGCCGTCAGCCAATCAGCGGCCGTCTCAAGGGTCTCGCGCTCGGGGCGACTCGGGCTGCTGGGTGGCTCCCTCGTCCCTCCGCCCGCCACAGGCCCTCCCGTCCCTCCCCCTCCCGCCGGCCCCGCGCGCGCGCGCTCGCGCCCGCTCCAGCCTCCTGTGTGTCCTCGCGCCCCCCGCCCGCCCGCCCCGCGCGCAGTGTGCTCCGCTCCCCCCACCTCCTCCTCCTCCCCCCGCCCCGCGCGCCTCCTCCCCGGGCTCCCCCCTCCCCCACCGCCGCCGCCTCCTCCTCCCGCCCCGGGGCGAGCGCGAGCCACCTCCCTCCCTCCCTCCGCCATGGATCCCAGCAACTGGAGCAGCTTCATCTTCCAGGTAACAACCCCCTCCCCCCGCCCCCACCCCCCTTCCCACACCCCCTCCTGCCCGCCCTCCCTCCCGTCCCACCCCCCCCCTCCGCGCGCCCGGTGCGCGCGCAGCTGTCCCCCTCCCTCCCTCGCGCCCTCCCCCGCCCTCCCCGAGGCGCCGGCTGGGCGCGCGCGCGGCGGGGGCCGAGGCTGCTCCCTCGCTCCCCCCACCCCGCCCCGCCAGGCTCCAACCGCCGCCGCCGCCGCCGCCGCCGCCGCCGCCGCCGCCGCCCGGGCCCCCGCCCCCGGCCCCGGCCCCGCGGGGCCTCCCGCCCCCACCCAGGGGGCGTCGCCGCCGCCGCCGCGCTCCGCGGCCCGCAAGGCGCCCTCCTTCCCTCCCTCCCGCCGGCCGGGGTGCGCGGGCGGCGGGGCGGCCCGCGGGCCATGCGTTCGGCGCGGCCCGGCGCGGCCGGCCGGGGGCGGCGCCCCGAGCCCGGGCCCCGCGCGGCCCGCGCCCCCGGCCCCCGCTGAGCCCCAGGGGCCCCGCCGCGGCCGAGGCCATGTTCCCCGTGTTCCCCTGCACGCTGCTCGCCCCCCCCTTCCCCGTGCTGGGCCTGGACTCCCGGGGGGTGGGCGGCCTCATGAACTCCTTCCCGCCACCTCAGGGTCACGCCCAGAACCCCCTGCAGGTCGGGGCTGAGCTCCAGTCCCGCTTCTTTGCCTCCCAGGGCTGCGCCCAGAGTCCATTCCAGGTGAGTAGGGGCCGGCCGCGGCGGGCTGGCCGGGAGGGCGCCGACCCGCGGCCGCGGCCCACACGGCGCCTTGTCTCTGCAGGCCGCGCCGGCGCCCCCCCCGACGCCCCAGGCCCCGGCGGCCGAGCCCCTGCAGGTGGACTTGCTCCCGGTCCTCGCCGCCGCCCAAGAGTCCGCCGCGGCTGCTGCGGCCGCCGCCGCCGCCGCCGCCGCCGCCGTGGTGACGGCGCCCCCGGCCCCCGCCGCCGCGTCCACTGTGGACACAGCGGCCCTGAAGCAGCCCCCGGCGCCGCCGCCGCCGCCCCCGCCCGTGTCGGCGCCCGCCGCCGAGGCCGCGCCCCCCGCCTCGGCCGCCACCATCGCCGCCGCCGCCGCGGCCACCGCCGTCGTCGCCCCGACCTCGACGGTCGCCGTGGCCCCCGTCGCGTCTGCCTTGGAGAAGAAGACAAAGAGCAAGGGGCCCTACATCTGCGCCCTGTGCGCCAAGGAGTTCAAGAACGGCTACAACCTGCGGAGGCACGAAGCCATCCACACGGGAGCCAAGGCCGGCCGGGTCCCCTCGGGTGCTATGAAGATGCCCACCATGGTGCCCCTGAGCCTCCTGAGCGTGCCCCAGCTGAGCGGAGCCGGCGGCGGCGGCGGCGAAGCGGGCGCCGGGGGCGGCGCGGCCGCCGTGGCCGCCGGCGGCGTGGTCACCACGACCGCCTCGGGGAAGCGCATCCGGAAGAACCACGCCTGCGAGATGTGCGGCAAGGCCTTCCGCGACGTCTACCACCTGAACCGGCACAAGCTGTCGCACTCGGACGAGAAGCCCTACCAGTGCCCGGTGTGCCAGCAGCGCTTCAAGCGCAAGGACCGCATGAGCTACCACGTGCGCTCACATGACGGCGCTGTGCACAAGCCCTACAACTGCTCCCACTGTGGCAAGAGCTTCTCCCGGTGTGCAGGGGCCTCGGCCGCCGCGGGCCCCGGGGGAGGGAGGGAGGGAGGGAAGGACCTCTCCTGGTTACCAGGGAGCAGGGGGTGGGCCTTTGCCGAAGGGGGTGGGCCCAAGGGCTGAGGGAAACCCTCTTGTGGGTGGAGGAGGAGGAGGAGGAGGAAGCAGCCGGGGTCGAGGGGAGGGATTTCCTGGTGCAGTAGGGTGGTGGAACCCGGGGCTGGGGGGGAAGCCGCTGGAAGCCTGCGGGCGGCGGGCAGGCAGGTGGGGGGCGCGCGTCCTCGGCCCTAACCCCAGCCCCCACGTGTCCCCAGGCCGGATCACCTCAACAGTCACGTCAGACAAGTGCACTCGACAGAGCGGCCCTTCAAGTGTGAGGTAGGAAGCCCGCCTGCTCCCGGCCTGGTTTTCACGATTTTGATCCTCATTGTAGCTGTCTGAGTTCAGCCTCTCAGACCCCCTTTTTCTCTCTCTTCTTTTTGCCTTTTCACTCCATTTTCTCATTCCTCCTTCAAGGCCTCGGCATCTCACTCCCATTTCCTACAGATCAAAGACCCCCAAGGCTCTGATCCCTTTAACCTCTTACTCCCCGCTCCCCACTCCCCAAAGCTTTAACTCTCCTGTGACACCCCCCACGCCCCTCCCCCCTCCCCAGAAATGTGAGGCAGCTTTTGCTACGAAGGATCGGCTGCGGGCGCACACAGTACGACACGAGGAGAAGGTGCCATGTCACGTGTGTGGCAAGATGCTGAGCTCGGCGTATATTTCGGACCACATGAAGGTGCACAGCCAGGGCCCGCACCATGTCTGTGAGCTCTGCAACAAAGGTACACGTTGGGGGGGGCCGGGGGGGCCAGGGGCAACCGGTGGGCACCGAGCCAGAGACCCTCCCTCGGCCTTGGGGCCAGGGTGCTGTAGCCAAGAGCTTGTGGCCTTAGAGCTCTTTAAGGAGCACACGAAGCAACTCTGGGGACCACTGAGCACCATTAAGTTCTGAGAAGTTGTGGCTGGAGGAGCCGATCTGCCAGAAAGTTCTCACCTCCTGTTGGGGGGGGGGGGGGGAGCGGGACTCCCGGCTGCTTTGGCAAAGAGCAGTTGAGGGCTTCAGCTGTGTAGCCACAAGTTCTTGTCTCCAGCGCCTGGGGCAGATGGAGGGCCTGGGGGTGAACAAGCCTGCGCTCTGCTCACTTGTTGCTGAGTGGCCGGGCTGAGACTGGGGGGCACTGGAGGGAGGGGACACAGCCGTCTCTGCTGAGGGTCACCCTTCAAGTAGCTAGGGACCACTCCCCGCTGCGGAGGATGAGCTCGGAACCAAGGCCGAGAAGCGGGCAGCACTCCACAGGGTCCCTAGCCGGGGTGGGGCTGAGCCCCCCCCAGCACCTGCAGCGTAGTTGGCTCCAGGCTATGGAGGAAGTGGTGGGAGGAGGACAGGGCCACCTGAGGGCGCCCCCGGCCTGGGAGAACAGCCCCGTCTCTGGGGTCTCCGCCTGGCTGACCCCAACCCCCATCCCGATCCCCCCCCCATAGGCTTCACCACGGCAGCATACCTGCGCATCCACGCGGTGAAGGACCACGGGCTCCAGGCCCCGCGGGCCGACCGCATCCTGTGCAAGCTGTGCAGCGTGCACTGCAAGACCCCTGCCCAGCTGGCCGGCCACATGCAGACCCACCTGGGGGGGGCTGCCCCCCCTGTCCTGGGAGACGCCCCCCAGCCACAGCCCACCTGCTGAGGGGGACCCCGCACCCACCAGGCAAGGCGTGGGGCATGGCTGGGGGGGGTGGGATGGGAGGGTGGGCAAAGGGGGCTCCAAGGGCCCAGTAGGGGATCTCAGGCAGGCCAGGGATGCCCCGTCTGTCCTCAGCTCAGGGAGGTTTCTGCAGCCCAGGAGGGCCTCTCAGGAGAACTGCTGTGTGTGCGTGAGGACGCAGGCCAAGGGCCCTGGGAAGCAGACAGGAGTCAGCAACGGCTGTGTCCCGGGGATGGGGCAAGGTTCTTGCCATTCAGGTTGCACTGTGATGTTGTGTTTCTCGCTGTGCAGGTACCGGCGAGGTTTGTCCAATGGCGGCGGCGGCAGCAGCGGCGGCGGCAGCGGCAGCAGCAGCAGTGGCGGCCCCTCCCACAGCTGTGGGCTCCCTCTCGGGGGCCGAGGGGGTGCCCGTGAGCTCTCAGCCACTTCCCTCCCAGCCCTGGTGAGCTCCAGGTTGGTGGGCGGGAGGGGAGAGTGGAGGCATGTCCCTTGGTACAGTCTCCTCTCCCCCCTCTTCCCACCAACACCTCACTGCTTCCCCACCGGAAGGAAAGGAGGAAGACACGTCTTAGGGGGATCGGCTAGGTTTTCACGACTTGTTTCTCCTGCTCCTCTCTCCTCCCTGTCAGAGATGACCCTACACACACCTGTCCCCTTGGTTGTGTTGAAGTCCCCTGGACAGTGGGCGGGGATGGCAGAGGACAGGAGCAGCCACTGCCCGGACCCCTCTCCCCTCTGCCCTGCCCTGCCCTGCCCTCCCAGGGCTGTGTGAGCCTCTCCCCTCCTGGCCTCGCTCTCCTCCTTCCAGTCCTCGCCCCCACTTCTGTCTGCTGCCCCTCCCGGGGAGCTGGTGCTTTCTTTTTTGTTTCTTTTCTTTTTCTTTCTTCCTTTTTTTTTTTTCCTTCAGGGGGAGGGAGGAGAGGAAGGAGAGAATCAAACCGTTCTGTCCTGGGGAGGGAAAGGTGAGATGTGAGAAGAGCAGACGCAGGAAAAGCAGAGGGTGTACCTACTTGGGAATCTGGCGGGGGCGGGGGGCGGGGAGGCCAGGGGAGCGAAAGAGGGAGCTGCTAGGGCCAGAGGCAGAACGAGATGGAGTCCTAGGGGCCAGGGTGAGAGGATCCGGGGACTAGAGGTGCTTCCGGGGGCGGGGAGAATGCAGCCACAGTGTCTCCCCCTTCCCTCTCCACCCCAGCTCCAGCCCTGGTCTCTTCATCCCTTTTCCCCACGACAGAGCTATGGCCCTGGCCGTGTCATCGTGTTCCTGTGTCCCCTGCATGCTCCCCGCCCTCCACCTCCTTTTGCGCGGACCCCATTATAATAAATTTTAAATAAAAACCTGTCTCTGTCTCTGGGGTGAATGAGTTTTCCCCACTCCCAAGAGGTCTCACTCTTCTTCATTGGGCAGCCCTGCTCGGCCCCGGATGGTGCTGGGGTTCCAGCTCCTCTCCCAGCTGCAGCACGGATTCCTGGTGGGGCACGGGCGAGTTCTGGGACTCCCGGGTCTCTGGGGAGTCCCCAACCTGGGCAGGCCCAGAATAGTCTGGAGACTTGGAGCAGCCCAGGTTAGAAAGTCCACAGGGCCCGCTGCCAGCCGCTCTGAGCCCATCCAAGTACCTGCGCACCCTCAGGGCCTTGGAAAGCGCTGGTGGGTGGCGGAGCTGCGGAATGGTTGCGGGAGGCTTGAACCCGAGGACTGGGAGCCTGGGAGCCAGGAGGTCCAGCTCCACGTGCACTCGGCCCCTCCTGCGCGGGGTCCTCGGCTCCTCCGGCCCAAGCCTTGCAGCTTGGGCCTTGCTCCTTGGAATTCCTCTTCCCGGACTTGAGTCTTCCTGTCCAGGGTCCCTTTCCTGAGCCTTCCAGTACCCGCCTCTGCTGCTGCCGCCTGGGGGATCTGAAGCCCTGCAGGCTCTCTGCTCTTGAAACCCCACCCTGCTGCTCTGCACCAGTCCTTCTGCCCCGTCTTCCATGCCCTCTCCAGCTCTTGGGCTGCCCCCAGCCGGCCCTGCCAGTCTCTTAGGTCCCGGTCTCCTCGAAGACCCTTCTCCGTTTCCTCCAACCCGGTCACGGCCAGGACCCCTGGTGACCGTTAGCGGGAGGGGCCGGCGACTTAGGAAGGGAAGGGGGCGCCCCGCCGGGAGGCGCGCGTGGGAGGGGGCGCGAGTGGTCCCCGGGCCGGTTGCCTGGTAACGCGGGGCCGGGCACGAGAGCTCCCTTGGGCTGGCCGGGAGGGGCCGGAGGCGTTCGAGGGGCGGGGGCGGCGCGCGGCGGCACTGGAGCGTAGGGGAGGGGACCGGAGGAGAGGGGACGAGCGAACGGGAGGAGAGAGGAGGGGAGACCCGTCGCCTCCCTCCCTTGCTCGCTGACTTGCTCCCTCCCGGGCTGCGGCTGCTGCAGCGGCGCGGCGGGAGCTGCCCGGAGGCCGGCGTCGAGGTGAGCCGGGGACAGAACTGAGGCTGCGGGGTAGGAGTGGACCGACAGACGGCCGGCGCCGGGCGGCTTGCACGGGAATGCGGGTGCCTGGCGGGCTGGTCCAGCGATGACGGGCGCGCCGTGCCATCGGGGGAGGAGGTGTCGGCCCACCGAAGGCGAGGGAGTCCCTAGGAGAGAGGCCAGGAAGGGGTTGTGAGGAGGTAATCTAGGCACCCCAGGGCGGGGCGGGGGCGAAGCAGCCTGAAACGCGCAGCAGGAAAACCTGCACCGCCTGGGCGCCCGGGGAGGGAGGACGCCGAGGCAGTGGAGTGTGTGTCGGCTCCTCTGCCGTCTGCCTGTCAGAGCGTCCAGGTGCCTGGACAGCTGGCTGATTTGGGGGTGCTGGGCATGCGGAGACCCCAGGGGGGCAGGGTCCTGTTTATAAAAAGGTTGATGTCCCCAGGGGCTCTAGAAGCAGAAGACTAGAGTAAGGCACCCCTCCCCCAGGGATGTCCCACCCCAAGGCAAAGGAAACCCCAGCTCCCCTCGCTCTCCCTAGGGGCAGCACAGGGCTGGCCCAGGGACAGGAGCATGGCCCTCTTGGGGCTGCAGTACTGAGAGCTCCTGTTCCCCTGCTCACACCAAGCCTGTCTGTCTCTTCCTCTTCCAGGATTTGCTTCTGTCTCCACTGTCCATCCTCCCACAGGGACCCTCTGCCCTCTCTCCTAAGATGGCAGCCAGCAGCTCTGAGGTCTCTGAGATGAATGGGGTGGAGAGGAGTCCCGAGACCCAGGGAGGAGGGCCTGGCTCTACTGAAACCCACCCAGCAGGGGTCCCAGACCAGCCAGAGGCTGGGCAGGCAGACCCAGACAGCACCGCAGACCCAGACAGCACCGCAGCCCCTGTGGACTCAGGGCCCAAGGCTGAGCCGGCTCCGGAAACCTCAGAGACCCCCGCTGAGGCCCCAGCGACAGCCCTGGCCACAGACCTCAGCTTGAGCCCAGGAGGGGACTCAAAGGCCAACTCCAGCCCCAAAGAAACATGCCAAGAGCCAGCGCCCAAGCCCGAAGTGAACAAAGAGGCCCCTGCAGACCAGGGGCCCAAGCTGGAGACTGCAGCCCCGCCTGAGCCAGCCGCAGAGCCAGAACTCCAGTCACAGCCCCAGCCAGACGCTCAGCCAGACCCCCAGCCGGCTGCCCAGCCCGCCCCCAGTCAGCCAGAGGCCCCTGCCCAGGAGGACCCCGCCCCTGAGGTCCTGACCGAGAGCCGAGAGGAAAAGCAAGAAAATGGGGCGGTGGTCCCGCTGCAGGCTGGTGATGGGGAGGAGGGCCCAGCCCCCCAGCCTCACTCACCACCCTCGACCAAAACCCCCCCAGCCAATGGGGCTCCCCCTCGTGTGCTCCAGCAGCTGGTTGAGGAGGACCGAAAAGGGAAGGCGCACGGCGGGCACCCGGGCTCTCCCCGAGGGAGCCTGAGCCGCCACCCCAGCTCCCAGCTGGCCGGGCCTGGGGTGGAGGGCGGGGAAGGCTCCCAGAAACCTCGGGACTACATCATCCTGGCCATCCTGTCCTGCTTCTGCCCCATGTGGCCTGTCAACATCGTGGCCTTCGCCTACGCCGTCATGGTGAGCCCCTCGGGACCCTGGCCCAGGCCCGCTGCAGCTCTCAGCGCTGGGGCTGGGACGGGAGCCCCGGGAGCAGCCACGCCTTCCCTCCCCTCTCTGCATGGATCCCACTTCCCCAGTTAACCGGGGACCTGCTGGTGCCCTGCCCCTCTGGGTGGGAGGGGTCCGGAGCCAGGGGTTAAACACCTGCTGACCTCTTCCCCTGCCTCTCCAACCCCTCCTCCCTGGACCCGGTGGGATGACCCCTTCACCTGATCCCTGCCGACGGACCCCGGGCCACGGCACCTACACCCCTGCACCCTAACCCCAGTCCCGGAACAGCCTGCAGCAGGGGGACGTGGACGGGGCCCAGCGTCTGGGTCGCGTGGCCAAGCTCTTAAGCGTCGTGGCGCTGGTGGGCGGTGTCCTCATCATCATTGCCTCCTGCGTCATCAACCTGGGCGGTGAGTGGAGCTCGGGGCCAGGCAGGGGAGGAGCGGGAGGGTGGTCCAGGGGCAGCTGCGTTACTAACCCCACCCCTGCTCTCTCCTGTCTGCCCTCTCTACTTTGTCTCCCCCGTCCCCTCCCCTCCTCCTCTCCCGCAGTGTATAAGTGAGGGGCTCTGCCCCGCGCTCCGACTTTTCTTCCTGTTGGGAGCTGCCTTGGGTCCATCCCTCCCCTGGGGGGAGCCCAGCCGATGGCCCTGGCCCCCACCCCTAGGGACCAAGGGAGCCTGAGCGGCCTTGTTTACAGCTTCTCTCCTGCTCCTGCGTCCTGCCAGGCTCTGCCAACCGTAGGCCTCCCTTCTCCCCGCACCTCTGCCTGCGCCCCCTCCGGCCCCTGGGCCTCCCTCTCCCTCTCCTGCACTAATGGAAACCTTGCCCATGTCCCAGCTCTGCGCCCCCCAGCCCCCCGGAAGTCTGAACCTCAACCCTGCACCTCGCCCTCGCTTCTCTCCTCGCTTTCTGGACGTCTTCCCCATTCATTTCTACCCAACTTTTTATTTTCTTTTAAATCATCCCCCCTTCCCTTTGCACATCGCCCACCGCCTTCCTCTCCCAGCCCCCTCCTCGCCACCCCCTTTATTCTGCAGAACCCCAGCTCTTAGAGCAGACTGGAGGAGGGGATTGGTGTCGGGGGAGGGGTCCCCAGCCCCCAGGGCTCTGACTGTTCTCTGCTGGGCCCGCCCTGCCCCCTCGCGGGTCGCAGACTTCGGTGACCCGGCTGCCCCTTGGGGACCCGAGCAAGGGTGGCGCGGCGGTCCTGAACTCTCGGGAGGGAGGGGCGCCGCGCCCGGGCCGTGCACCCCGGGTCAGCGGGTTTCCCTCCTGGAGGCTTTGTACGGAAAGAATCCAAAAAACTGGGACCAAAGCTCCGAGCTGCAGGGAGCGAGGGCGGGCGGGGCGCTACAGCTGTTTTCTGAGGACCAGGGAGGTTTGCTGCACGCGGCAACCCGCCGAGGACCCAGCCGCCCTGTGGTTCGGAGTTGGCGGGGTTTTTGTTTTCTTTAAAAAAGAAAAAAAAAAGGTCTAAGTCTGGGGGCATAAAACTAAAGTTGGTAAAAAAAGAGAGAGAAGGAAATCGATTCTCCCTTTTTGTATGCTGGATGCTGCATGAGTCTGAAACACCAATAAACGGAGACTGCATGAGACGCCTCCAGTCTCGGTCCGTGCGTCGGTCCCGCCCGGCCCGCGGCGCCGCCTCCTCACGGGCAGAGCCTATGGAGGTGGGCGTCGTACGCATGCGCCACTCCGGCGGCCATCTTTACTGTGGGCCGAAGCCTGTTAACGCCCGGGCGCCTGTCTACGCATGTGCAAGCCTCCCACCCTGCTTTCCTTTTCCAAGTAGCTTTTACTAGAGCGGAGCCTCCCGCGCCATTTCTGTGCGCCTGCGTCCTGTGACCCTGCGCAGCCCGGGAGGCGGGTCTTAGCTCCAGGTGCGTGCGGCGGCTCCTTTGACGCGGCCCGGAACTGTGAGGTCTGGGGAGAGGGGCGGTGGAAAGGCGAGAAGCGTGGACCGCTGCCTTCTGCGGCTCGGAAAGTGGTGTCTGCGGGTCCCCGGAAACATCGGACTCCGAGACCTCCCATTGATCTGCGGGGCGGGGTCCTTGGAGGGGACGGAGCGCCCCCTCCTGGGGACCGGCCCCCTAGGCCGTGGAGACGCTCCCTAAGCCCCCAGGGAGCCCCCCGCTGGGCAGGGGCGGGACCCCGGCCTCGGCCTCCGGCCTTCGGCTACGGCCACCGGCGGGGCCATTCCCGAGTGGCCTATGTCCCTCGCGCGGGGTCATGCAGACACTGCGGCCACCACGGCGGCACCTCTGTCGGAAGAAGGAGAAGTGACCTCCGGCCTCCAGGCTCTGGCCGTGGAGGACAGCGGAGGCTCCTCCGCCTCGGCCGGTAAGGCCGAGGAAGAGGGGGAGGGAGGCCGGGAGGAGGCCGAGCGTGAGGGCTCCGGGGCCGAGGACGCGCAGGGAGACGCCCCCGGCGCCGCTGGGGAAGAGGCTACGGAGGACCCCGAGGACTGGTGCGTGGCCTGCAGCGACGAGGAGGTGGAGATGCCGGCGGCCGGGCAGGCCTGGATGCCCCCGCCCGCGGAGATCCAGCGGCTCTACGAGCTGCTGGCCGCCCACGGCACCCTGGAACTGCAAGCCGAGATCCTGCCCCGCCGGCCGCCCACTCCGGAGGCCCAGAGCGAAGAGGAGCGCTCCGATGAGGAGCCGGAGGCCAAAGAAGAGGAGGAGGAGAAGTGAGGACACGCCCATCACCCTCACTCCCGGGATCCCAGTGGGGGCTGGGGGTGGGGCGGGGGCGGAGAGGAGAGGCGGGTCTGGGGGGTGGGAGGGCCGCCCCTCACCCTCTGCCCCTCACCCTCTGTCCCGCCTCTCCCAGACCACACATGCCCACGGAATTCGACTTTGATGATGAACCGATGACACCAAAGGACTCCCTGATCGACCGGAGACGCACACCAGGTACAAACAAGAAGGAACCGGGTGGGGAGGCCCCAGCTCCCAGGGACCCCAGAGGTGGTTCCCTTCAAGAGGCCGGAGGGAGCGAGCGCTCGCCCGGGGCACCGCACCGTCTGTCTTTCTGGTTTACATTCGTAAATACCCTGTCTCCCTTGAAGACACTGTCACTGATAACTTCCCCATTCCTTCTCTGGTCGTTCAGTACCATCCAGAACCACTTGACCTAATTTCCCACCCCGTGTGCCCCAGCAGTCACCCTGAACCCAAACCTTCAAGCCAACATCCAGCACCCTTCGGAGCTCTGCCCCCACCACATTCTCACTTCCCTGCGCTCTGCGCTTCACCTGCAACACCACACCCTCTCTGGCCCACCAGCTCGCCTGGCCACTTGCCGCCTCCCTGTTTCCCATCTCAGCAATCAGTCCTTTGAAAACATAAGTCACGGCACTTCTAGACTCCAAATCCTCCAGAAGATTCCATCCGAGGGAAGGGAAGAGCCCCCCCACCATGCTCAGACCTCCTTTGTTATGGCCCCAGGGCCTTTGCACTTGCCCTCCCCCCTCCCTGGCCTGTCCTTGTCTGGGCCTGGGAGCCGCTATGTCTAACAAGCTCCCAGAGGGATGAGTAAGATCCAGGCGGGCGTGGAGCACATTGCCTCAACCCCGTCCACACCTCTTACCTTCCTGCACTCCAGGAAGCTCAGCCCGGAGCCAGAAGCGGGAGGCCCGCCTGGACAAGGTCCTCTCGGACATGAAGCGGCACAAGAAGCTGGAGGAGCAGATCCTGCGCACCGGCAGGGACCTCTTCAGCCTGGACTCGGAGGGTCCCGGCCCTGCCAGCCCCCCGCTCCGGTCCTCGGCCAGTAGCCTCTTCCCCCGGCAGCGGAAGTACTGACTGCGAGGCTCGCAGCTTCCGGGGTGGCCAGCGTCTGTGCTGCTGCAGCCTGGGCCCTCCAGGAGGCTGGGAAACTTGGCGAGAGAGAGACTCCAGGGTCCCAGCGCAGCACCTGCAGGAAACAGGGGGTGTGTGTGCGTGTGTGCGCGTGCATGTGTGCTTGTGTGTGCGTGCGCATGTGTGTGTGCGCGCGCGTGTGCGGACCATCGAGCTGAATTTGCTAAAACTAAAATAAAAGATGCAGTGTTAAAGAAGGGGTGCAGCCAGAGCCTAAACACTCGAGCAGAGAGGCAGACCCGCGTTCGCTCGGATTGGAAAACTAAAGCCGGATGGAGCAGAAGCCAACTCAGCCAGCCCCCGGCTTCCACCATCTCGAGCTCTCTGACCCCTCCTGGGCTCAGGCCAGCTCTGCCCGCCGGCTGAGGCGGGATTCCCCAGCTCTCGGTGAGCTGGGACCCCCCTCCCCACCTCGAGCGACAGCCCAGAGAGGAAGTGACCGCGGGCTGCGAGGCTCTTTAAATCCCCGGGCCCCGCCTCCGGCCCCGCCCACCGGCCGTCTGGGAAGTGATCCCCAGGGCTGGGTGAGGGAGTTTCCCCGGCAGAGGGTAGCCGGGAGTGAGTCGCAGCCAGACGCGCTTCGGGAAGGAGCTACCTGGTCCTGGTGCCCCAGCCCCGCGCAGCGGTGAGTCCCTGGCCCTCGGTGGCCCTGCCCCGCTTTCTGGCCTGCTCCCTCGGGCCTGTGTCTGCTGGGGCAGGTGAGACCTTGAGATGAGCAGGGGAGGCTGGTGGGCGGAGGCCTTGCCCTGGGAGCTTTTGCTTTCCGTACTGGGGTTAGGTCAACTCGCTGGCAACCCCCACCACCACCACCCCTAGCAGCCGCTCCCAGTCGCAGGCGGCGCTCCCTTCAGGGGCCCAAGTCAGAGCCTGCTGGCTCGGGCAGAGAGCTAGGCTGGTCCTTGCGGTTCTGCCCTGCCTCCTCCTCCCAGGGACCTGGGCTCCTAGGATGTGACTTTGTCTCCCCTTCGACCTCGCTTTCCGGCTGCCACGTGCCAGCTGTGGGCCTTGCTGGGCTCTGGAGAGCGACCTCACCCTAGGCCTAGTTTCCAGCCGCCGATGGAGTCGGGTGGGCAAGCAGGGGTGGGCGGGGTGAGGTCTAGAAACAGGAACCTGAGCCCCATTTTGATTCCTGCATCTCGCTCTAAGTGCCTCGTAGTGAGTCCTGGCTCCGCTCCGACTCCAGCTTCCTGCTAATGCACACTAAACCTGCGCCTTTGCTGGCGTTTGGGCAGCGGCCCCGCAGGTGGGAGTGTGTCTCTGACCCTCAGATAAGGGCCTGACCAAAGCTAGGACCCAGGAGCTTCTTCAGGTCTCGCACACAGGTGCAGGGGCCCAAGGACTTGGGCCATCTTCTGCTGCTTTCCCAGGCCATAGCAGAGAGCTGGATCGGAAGAAGAGCAGCCAGGACTTGAACCAGCGCCCATATGGGATGCTGGCGCTTCAGGCCAGGGCGTTAACCCACTGTGCCACAGCACTGGCCCCAAGGACAGACATTTTCAATAAGAGAAATGGGGAAACTCCCTTGGCCCCCAAGGCTGTGCTCCCCAGGGACTTCAGAGCTCTCACTCTGCCGTGAGCTCTTGGAGGTGGGGGCTGCAGTTGGTCAGATGTCCCCGCACACTGAGTTCCTGGCCCCCGTCCTGGTGGACCCCTGGATGAGCAGGGAAGGGTGATGGAGCCGCCTGATACGGTGGCTCTTTGGAAACCTCTGCCTGTCCCTGTGCTCGCTCACAGAGCCCCTGGTGTGCCCTGGGGTGGGGCCGTGGGCCAGGACAGCTTCCTGTAGTTGAGCAGGAAGGCTGGAGTAGATGATCAGAAACAAATTGAGGGCTCCATGGTAACAGCGCTGGGGCCGTCTGGTTGGATGCCACCCTCCCAGCCACGGGGGGGAGTGGGGGGTGGTGAAGGCTGGACCCTGGCCTAACCTTTGCTATCATTTCCTGGGCAATACCCTGCCCCACCCAGGCCCATAAGCTCTAGGATTAGTCTCATTGCTGTTCCACGGCTCTGCAGCCATGAGACTCAGGGGAGCATTGTGGCTCCCTCCGTCTTCAGGGAACTGCAAGTGAGTTGATTAAAGGCACTTAACATGGAGCTGGCATTCTGGCACAGTGGATTAAGCCACCGCTTGCTACCCCAGCATCCCCTACAGGAGTGCCAGTCGAAGTCCCGGCTGCTCCACTTCCTGTGCAGTTCCCTGCTAATGTGCCTGGGAAGGCAGTGGAAGACGGCTTAGGTGCTCGGGCCCCTACTACGGAGGTGGGAGACCAGGGTGAAGTGTTCAGCTTGGCCCAGACCTGACTGCTGTGGCCATTTGGGGAGTGAACTAGTGGATAAAAGGCTGTGTATGTTTGTGTGTCCATCCCTGTCTCTCTGTCAATCTGCCTTTCCAATCTTTCTTTAAAGATTTATTTTATTTGAAAGCCAGAGTTACAGAGAGAGAGGAGAGAGAGACAGATCTTCCACCTGCTGGTTCTTTGGCTGGACCAAGCCGAAGCCAGGATCCAGGAGCTTCCTCTGGGTCTCCCACGTGGGTACTGGGGCCCGAGCACTTGGGCCATCCTCCGCTGCTCTCCCAGGCACATTAGCAGGGAGCTGGATCGGAAGTGGAGCAGCCGGGACTCAAACTGACGCCCACATGGGATGCCAGCATTTGCTGGCGACAGCTTAACCCACTACACCACAGTGCTGGCCCCTAATACATTTTTTTAAGGCACTTAACCCAATGCCTGGCAGAGATTAAGTCATAGCAAACAAGAGCTGTTATATGGAGACACTTGACTACACATTCCGGATTGTCTCTTCTGGAACTTTGACCTGTGGTCCAAGGTGAGGCCAGAGAAACAGCAGGGGCAGGATTAAGAATCCCAGCCAAACCCTATAATTAGACTAGTTTAGAAAGATAGGTGGTAGGGGCTCACGTTTGGCATGATGGTTAAGACGTTACTTGGGATACATGTTCCACTTCTGATTCAGCTCCCTGCTCGTGCCCTGGGAAGGCACTGGGGGATGGCCCCTGTCACCCACATGGGAGACACAGATGGACCTCCAGGACCCTGGTTCAGCCTGGCCCAAACCTAGATGTTGGGGCTACTGGAGGGAAGTGAGCCTGCAGATGGAAGATCTCTCTCTCTCTCTCTCTCTGTTACTCTGCCTTTAAAATCTATGCGGGGGAAAAAAAAAAGTCCCTAAAATTTAGCTGCTGAAAAAAGAGTGATTGATACAACACAACTTCTCAGCTTCAGTTAATAGTGCCCTAAAGTAAGACATGGTTCCCATAAACCAGGAAGTTGCCGGTGAAAACAGGCTCGCTCTCTCTGCAGTCCTGTCAGATGACTCATTTCGTAAACAGTGACCAGAATATTCATCTTAGCATCAGTGAGGAAAACTCCCCCTAGAAAACCCTTTCCCTCAGCCTGAGCTTGGTTGAGGTGGGGTCTGGTGACAGGGCTGACTCACCTCCACCTCCAGGGCTGCCCAGGGCCAGGGCCAAGAGGGCTTGGGCTTGAGACAGGGAGGGTGCTGGAGAGGAGTGAGTAGAGGCGCCTGCCCTTGGGCTGACTCCCACCTTCGTGAGATGGCTGCTCTCCTGCCCAGTGCCCTCTTGACAGCTGGGCAGAGGAAGCTTCTAGTGGGTGGCCTGCGACCATGCTGCTGGTGGCAGAACTACCAGGTGGTCATTTTCCCCACGGGGTCTCAATCTGGACTTGAGGGGGTTAGCTCGTGGGTACTGAACCTAGCGACCACGACACCGGTTTAGATGCCTCTGTCCTCTCCCCCACCCTGAGTGTCTGGGTTCAGTATACACACATTTGTCTTGTGTCTTCATTTATTCACAAGCTTTTTGAAGTACCTTTGTAAAGTCAGCAAGTGGGCGGCTTTTTTTCCCCCTTTCTTTAAGTTCACTTATTTTAATCAACTTGAAAGAGTGACACAGAGAGCTTCCAGCCACTGGTTCCCTCCCCAACTGCCCTCAGCAGCCAAGGGGCCAGGCTGAAGTCAGGAGTCAGGAACTCCATCCGGTCTCCCACATGGCTGGCGGGGGCCCAAGCACTTGGGCCCTCATCTGCTGCCTTCCCAGGATGCATTAGCAGAGAAGCCAGGAGTCAAACCAGCGCTCTGATGTGGGGTGCAGGTGTCCCAAGCAGCAGCTTAACTGCACAACATCCACCCCGGCAGGAGGCCTTTTTTTTTTTTTTTTTTTAAGATTTATTTATTTATTTGAAAGGCAGAGTTACAGAGAGAGAGGGAGAGGTCCTCCATCCTCTAGTTCACTCCCCAGATGGCCACAATGGCCAGAGCTGGGCCAATCAGGAGCCAGGAGCCCCTTCCGGGTCTCCCACGCAGATGCAACTGTTTTCCCGGGCCACAGCAGAGAGCTGGATCAGAAATGGAGCAGCCGGGACTCGAACCAGTGCCCCACGGGATGCCGGCACTGCAGGCGGTGGCTTTACCTGCTACGCCACAGCGCCGGCCCCAGAAGGGCTTTTAAAAATAGCAGTGCTGGTAGCCCACTCCAGACCCATTCCATCAGCTCCCCTACGATGGGTGAGCTTCCGAAGGTCTCCAGGTGCCTCTGATGCACAGCCCAGCGTGAGAGTGGCTGCTTTCCACCCGAGCTGCCCGTGTTGAGGTGAACCCAAGACACAGGATCTGGGGAAGACACTGCTGGCCTCAGCAGCTCACGGCGGGGGCCTCCTAAGACTCTGCTGTGAACAGGCTCACGAGTGGCCGGCTTACAGGTGCTCCCGTGGCTTTGTAGGGGAGCTTGGGCGTTTGCTGTTTAAAACCCACCATGTCGGCCAATAGCCGTGGACCCTGAAGATGTCTGCCTTGGAATGCCTTGTGACTCACGTGTTTTGTAATTTAGTTATTTGAAAGGCGGAGTTGGGGAGAGAGAGAGAGAGAGAGGTCTTCCATCTCTGATTCATTCCCTAAATGGCCACAGTGGCCAGCACTGAGCCAGGCTGGAGCCAGGAGCTTCATCTGGGTCTCCCACAGGGGTGCAGGAGCCCAGGCATTTGGGCCACCTTCTGCTGCTTTCCCAGGCACACTAGCAGGGAGCTGGCTGGGAAATGGAGCAGCCAGGACACCAACCGGCACCCATCTGGGATGCCAGCATCACAGGTGGTGGCTTTACCCGTTAGGCCACAGCACTGGTCCCGCCCTCCACGCCCCCGAAAGTTTTACTTTTAACTCAGGAGATTGGGACCAACAGCCTATCTTGTAACTGGAGGGTGATTCTAGTTTGGTAGGTGATGGAGAGCCCTCTGCCGGGAGTCGGCCGTGGTTCTTGGTGGTGCCTCCTGACGAGTCTGAGACAGGTGTGGGCAGGCAAGGGTGGACATGGACCCAGAGAGCTGTCTAGGGGGCCAGATCTCGGGGCTGAAGGGAGAGTGGGTGTGAGGAGTTGGAGCCAAACCTGAGGGCTGAGCAGGACCTTCCTGGAGGTCCCCCCAGTCCTTTTCATTATCTGTTTCCTTCCTTAAAAGACAGAAGGAGCTCAGCTCCCGTCAGCCAGTTCACTTCCCCAGATGCCCACAACAGGTGGGGCTGGGCCAGGCCAAAGCCGAGAAGCCGAGAACTCTGTCCAGGTCTCCTCCATGGTGTTAGGGAGCTGCCTTCCAGGGGCCACATTAGCAGGAGGCTGGAGTGGAGAGCGGAGCTTGGACATGGCCGTGGGCATCCTGATGTGGGATGTAGGTATCCTGGCGGCTGTGCCGAACGGCCACCCCTCCATTGTTCTTTCCAAGGCTTCAACATAGTGGGAGTAAAAACAACAAAAACCAACCCGTGTCACCTGATGAAAACCACAGCAGTCCAGATCGCGTCACTATGGCGAGGGCAGAAAGACAGGCTCTGCTCTGGGGGGACTCGGCAGAGGGCCAAGGTCTAGGAGGCGCAGCGGCAGGGCCGTGGGCAGGAAGGTAAAGTGGCCCTGGCCTCAGAACCCGGCCTGGCGAGCCGTGAAGATGGCAATTGCTGAGTCACACTTTGCTGGGCGTCTCTCAGCCCCCCTGACTGGGCCCAGCTGGGGCGGCAGATGGAGGCGAAGCCTCAGCCACGGGGCAGTGGCAGGGAGTCCAACAGGGAGCCCACGGAGGCCGTTGCCAGAGCCTGCCATTTCCAACCTAGAGCTCAGAGCTCCCGTGCAGGGGCTGAGCCCTGGCTCTTCCTCCTGCCCCATCTGGTTTCCTGGCCCCGCATCCACCCCGCAGAGAACCTGGCCAGGGAGCCACCGGGCAAAGCTTCCCTTGGCTGCTGAGACCCCGGCCCTGGGTGACCCGGATCTTGTCACCTTCCTGATCAGAAAGCATGCGAGGGTTAAGTCAGGCTGCTGGGGGTGGGAGGCAGGTGGAGCCAAGATCCCGACAGTCCCGGTGGACTTCTGATAGGCAGCAGCTAGTCGGGGCCTGCGGAGCTGTAAGTCACAAGCCCCGCTGTGTAATCCCATCGCCGCCTGACCAGCCCTGTCTGTGCTGTCTCCCTGCCTCCTGGGGGCAGATAGCATCGTCTCCCAGCAGTGCTGTGTTCCCAGAAGTCTCGAGCTGCAGGCAGAATTCCTTCGGTGACTAACTGGCTGTGTGCAGGCCTGCACGTGGTAGATCGACCCCAAGGCTGGGACACTGAAGAGAAGATTGCAATATGCCGGCAGAGAGGCCGGGCCACACCTTTTCACCCTGTGTATGTCCTAGCCACTGTCCCATGCTGCCCCCTTTTTTATTTTTAAGAAAAAATTGTCTTTTTATTGCCATTTGGATTTTTGAAGACCAGGAAATCTAATTCTTTGCCCTGCTTATTACGTTGCAGCCAAAATATCCAGTGTTATTCTTTTTAAAGATTTATTGGAAAGAGTTACACACATACAAAGAGAGAGAGAGAGGTTTTCCATCTGCTGGTTCACTCCCCCGTTGGCCACCATGGCCAGAGTTCCACCAATCAGGAGCCAGGAGCTTCTTCCAGGTGTCCCATGCGGGTGCAGGGGCCCAAGGACTTGGGCCATCTTCTACTGCTTTCCCAGGCCATAGCAGAGAGCTAAATGAGAAGTGGAGCAGCCGGGATTTGAACTGGCGCCCACATGAGATGCCAGCACTGCAGGCAGCAGCTTTACCCGCTATGCTCCAGTGCCAGCCCCAAGTGTTTTCTTTACGGTGCTTTCCCACAAGGCACTGTGCTTTAGTTCTTGCTGCTGGGCTTCAGCTCATTGACTTCAGTCTTCTAAAACCCGGGCTGCTGTTTTTACTGAGTCGCATCCGAGAGACCTAACGCATACGGAAGTCACTGATACATGCAGACGACAGATTCCATATAGATGAGTGGTGTTAAGAGGAAAACGTCACAGATCCCATATCTGTTATCAGAATTATCGGTATGCAGCTCTGTCGTGGCATGCAGAGGTTTATCTGCTGCATAAAAAAATCTGCAAGAGGGGCCAGCGCTGTGGCGCAGCAGGTTAAAGCCCCAGCCTGCAGAGCCAGCATCCCATATGGGCACTGGTTCGAGTCCTGGCTGCTCCATTTCCAATCCAGCTCCCTGCTAATGTGCCTGGGAAAGCAACGGAAGATGGCCCAAGCGCCTGGGCTCTTGCACCCGCGTGGGAGACTTGGAAGAAGCTCCTGGTTCCTAGCTTTGGTCAGGCCCTGGCCCTGGCCATTGTGGCCATTTGGGGAGTGAACCAGCAGATGCAAGCTTCCCTCTCTTTGCCTCTGCCTCTCCCTCTCTGTAACTCTGCCTTTCAAATAAATAAATAAATCCTTTTTTTAAAAAAATATTTATTTGAAAGAGTTACAGAGACAGAGGTCTCCTATCCTCTGGTTCACTCCCCCAAATGGCCACAATGACCGGGGCTGGGCCAGGCTGAAGCCTGGAGCCTGGAACTCCATCTGGGTCTCCCATGGGGGTGGCAGGGGCCCAAGTATTTGGGCCATCATCAGCTGCCTCCCAGGCACATTAGCAGGGAGCTGGATTGGAAGCAGAGCAGCTGGGACTTGAACCAGGCACTGAAATGGGATGCAGGAATCCCATGTGTCGGTTTAACCTGCTGTGTCACCACACCCGCCCCTCCTAACATTTCAAGAATAGCAGCGGTTGGGAGTGTGTGGAAACTCAGCTTCTAAGGAAGCAAATTGAAACTCCACAGACTTTGTGGACCGAGTAACACTCCCAGAGCTCTTCCAGCCTTGGTTCTGTAGTGTTGTGGCTCCTGCCTCTTCTGCCCTGTTCCAAGCCACCCCCTTCCTTCTCACTTCCGTTTCTTACCCAGGTTGGACGCGGCGGGTGGGGAATGGGGAATTGATGAGAAGCCACTCACTTCTGGTGGTGGTTTCAAAAATGTCTGGCCCGAGTCTCCAAGGACAAGGCTGAGTTGTGTTGGGCACCAGATGTTGCTGTGGATTCGTTCTGAGAGGAGGAACATGGTGGGGGCAAGAGGCACAGAGTCACCACACAGACCCCAGGAGTCAGGTGAAAGGGAGCCTGAGGCAAGCAACCTGCAGACTCGTTTGTTTCAGTTGGTACAGCAGCTTATATAGCCAAGGCAGCCAATCCAGTCAAGGGGCGATTTATGCCCTAACCAATCACGGCCTGTTGCCAGATAGGCTCTGTTGCCAGTGGCCATCTTGGCATGGCCTTCTCATTCCACCACAGGTTTCCAGCATATGGACCCATGGAGACACAGCCAGGGTCCGTGGAGCGCTAGAGGCAGGGATGGGGCTAAGGTAGAGCGTGCAGTGTTCGTGGACAGCCAAGCACTGGGGCTCAGAGGCAGAGAGGGCCTGAGTGTTTCACGCAGAGGTGGACTTCTGCTCGGAATGCCTGGGTTCCAGGCCTGGCTCCACTTCCTGTTGATGTGCGGTCTGGGAGGGCAGCAGATAATGGCCCAAGCACTTGAATTCCTGCCACCACATTGCGTCCTGGGCTCCTGGGTTGGGCCTCACCCAGGCCTGGTTATTGCAAGCATTTGTGGAATGGAGCAGCAGATGGGAGACCTCTCTCTCTCTCTCTCTCTCTCTCTCTCTCTCTCTCTCTCTGCCCTCCTCTCTCTGCCTTTCAAATAAATAAGTAAATAATTTTTTTTAAAAGAAGCAGATAGGCTGGATGTGGATGGAATTAGGTAATCGCTTGCCTCTCCTCCCCACTCCTGCCTATCTCAGCAGGGAGCTGTCCCTCACCCAGCTGATCCTAGGGAGGGTCAGTTGCACTGGGGATTCCCGCCCAGCCCTGGTCTGGACAGCTCAGTGGGGGGGGGGGGGGGGAGGGCAGCAGACAAAGGTCACGCAAATACCTCTGGCTGTGCGTTGGCCTGTGAATATACAGCCAGGCCCTGGGGTCCCCCTGACATGCAGGCCACCTGCCTCTGGAGGAGCCGGAGAGCTGCCCACCTGTCACGCCGCAGACTTGCTCGCCACCCCCCACCCCCAGCGTACTCCGCTTCCCCTGCCCTGGGAATGTCCACTCCAAAGCCCCCTCTGGCGCTCAGTGCTGGAGGCTGCTTGCTTATTTGTTGGTTACAGATTTATTTTACTTGTTTGAAAGGCGGAGTGACTGAGAGAGGAAGAGCGAGAGAGAGAAAGCTTTTCTATCTGCTGGTTCACTCCCCAGATGGCTGCAGCGGCTGGGGCTGGGTTGGTTAAAGCCAGGAGCCTGGAACTCCAGTCCGAGTCCCCAACGTGGGCGGCAGGGCATCTTCCGCTGTTTCCCCATTAGCAGGGAACTGCAACCAAAGTGGAGCAGCCGGGACTCGAACTGGCGGTCCGTTATGAGATGGCAGTATGGCAGGCAGCGCTTAACCCACTGTGCCACAGCACCGTCCCCGCAGGCAGTTTAGAGGGAGGTGGTTGATGGGAGCCAAGGAGAGGAGCTGGCAGTTTACCCGTCTGTGCTTACCTGGACAAAGACGTTCTCAGCGAGTGGGTGGTCGGGCGGGACTGCGCTGTCCTGGGAAGGAAGCAGGGAATTATCTGAGCTGGAAAACAGGGCCCCCCGGCCGCCCAGGCGCCCGCCCTGTGCTCATCTGTGTCTCCTCCCCACCCGTCAGTCGTTCTCTGTTCAGCCTGAAGCACAGCCGTCACCATGGCAACGGAGGAGTCCATCATCCGCATCCCCCCCTACCACTACATCCACGTGCTGGACCAGAACAGCAATGTGTCCCGCGTGGAGGTCGGGCCCAAGACCTACATCCGGCAGGACAACGAGAGGTTGGCGTGGGGACTGCGCGCCGGGGCAGGGCTGTGGGTCCGGGTGGCGTCCTCTTCCCTGGGACCACTGCTCGGGTGGCAGCGAGGTGTCTCCCTGGGTCCTCACACCCATTTTCCTCCTCCGACAGGATCCTGTTTGACCCCGTGCGCATGGTGACAATCCCTCTACGTCACTACTGCGTGGTGGCCAACCCTGTGGTTCGGGATGCCCAGGGCTCTGTGGTGTTGGACGTCACAGGACAAGTTCGCCTTCGCCATGCTGACATGGAGATCCGACTGACCCAGGACCCCTTCCCCCTGTACCCAGGGGAGCTTATGGAGAAGGTACCTGGCCTGCCTCCCCCACCCCACCCCTCCACCCACTCCACCCGTCACCTCTTCCCCGGCTGCAGCCCTGCCCGGCATGAAATCAGTTGTGCCAAGACCTTGGCTAAGCTCCTCATTCATTCAAACGGTGCCCGACACTGGTGGGCCGTGAGCAAAGGATAATGGCCGAGACAAGGTCCCAGTGGCGGATGCCTATGATCGTCCTGCCAGAAGCCATCGCAGGCTGGGACTTCCAGCCAGACCCTGGTGCCTGCTGCCCTTAGACCCTGGGCCCAGACACGTGGGCATCCCACCCTCATTTCCTGAACTGTTCTTCCTTCGTCGTCTCGTCAGTCTGTGCTTTTGGAATCTGACGTTCTCCCCTAGCCAAGGGCTTCTTTCAATGTATATATTAAATTTAATATTTAAATATTTCAAATATATATTTTTGAAAGGTAGAGTGACAGAGAGAGAGAGAGAGATCTTCCATTGGCTGGTTCACTCCCCAAGTAGCTGCAGCAGCGAGGGGGACTGGGCCCAGGCCAAAGCCAGGAGCACAGAACTCTATCCTGGTCTCCCACATGAGTGCCAGGGGCCCAAGTGCTTGGGGGCCATCTGCTGCTGCTCTCCCAGATGCACTGGCAGAAGTGGAGCAATGGGGATTCAACCTGCACTCCAGTATGGGATGTCGGTGTCGCCAGCAGTGACTTCTGTGCCACAGCGCCCCCAAGCAGTGCCGCTTGATCCCGAATGTACAACAGCACGATCTGCGGGGGGAAGTCAGGCCTGCTTAGGAGCAGTCTGGGGAAGAAGTGTGGGTGTGTGGGGAGAGAAAATGAAGCCGAGTAAAAACTCAGCCCTAGGAAATCAAAGCAAGCGGTGTCTAGGAATTCTTTGTAATATTCTTGCAATTGTTCCTTAAGTCTGAAACTGTCAAAATTAAAAAAAAAATTTTTTAAATCCATGTTCAGGCCATGCCTTAGACCCACAAGAGTCTCCCTATGGGTGTGTGTGGGGTGGGGCCACCAGGACATAAGAGCTCCCCCAGGCTGGGATTGAAAGCTTTGTTCATCCCTCCCAGCCTTGCTTTAACCCAACCTTCCCCAGTAGATCCAGTGCACACTCCCCAGGTCAGGACAACAAGGAGGACACACAGGCGACCCTTTCCACCCTGCAGGGACACCTGCCTCTGGCCTCCCTTCCCTCCCCCACCCCTGCCAACTCATATCCTCACAATGACCCTGCCAACACCTTGGCTTCTCAGCCTCACCCTGCCCAGTGCTGGGTCCACACTGGGCTTGTTATCCCCCTCTGCCACACCCGGAAACCTAGACTCCAGCTACCTCCCTCCCACCAGCTCCTTCTCCTCTTCCTTGTTGAGCCCTCCAGGCTTTTCTAAGATGCCTGGTGGAGACCAGGGCCACCACCCATTGCTTGCATTCTCACGCCCCACACCCCAGCGAGTGGTTTCCCCTGGGGACAGGCACCCCCACCCCCACCCCAGCAGCAGTATAAGTAGCGAATAGGTTGAGTGGTTCCTCCCACCCCCAAGCTCTCCGGGTCTTCTGAATACTTACCTTCCTCAGCTCACTTCCTGTTTTCTACCCCTTGGCTCTTGAACAACTTGGTCACAAGGCGCTGAGTTCAAAATTGAAGCCATCTGGCACTCAGTGGGTCTGTGTGCGTCCCCTTCCCCTACCTGACCCTCATCTCTCGCATCTGCCAGAGCCTTGAGGAGGTCCCCATCCACCAGGTGGTCCCAGGAACCCGACACATTCCTCCCTGTCTCTCGGGACCCCCTGCTCCCCTCCCCTCTCTCTCTAACTTCTCCACTACTGATGCCATTGTGGTGGCCAGTGAGCAAACTCTGCTTCCTCCCTCTGTGCTGGCCTTGAAGGCCACATTGTGTAAGCCTTCATTTTTTTAAAAAGCAGAATTATTAACTTATTTAAAAGAGCTTCATGGCCAGCGCCGTGGCTCAATAGGCTAATCCTCCACCTGCGGCACCAGCACACCAGGTTCTAGTCCCAGTCAGGGCGCCAGATTCTGTCCTGGTTGCCCCTCTTCCAGGCCAGCTCTCTGCTGTGGCCCGGGAAGGCAGTGGAGGACGACCCAGGTGCTTGGGCCCTGCACCCACATGGGAGACCAGGAGAGGCACCTGGCTCCTGGCTTTGGATCAGCGTAGTGTGCCGGCCACAGTATGCCAGCCGTAGCGGCCATTGGAGGGTGAACCAACAGTAAAAGGAAGACCTTTCTCTCTGTCTCTCTCTCACTGTCCACTCTGCCTGTCAAAAAAAAAAAAAGAGAGCTTCAGAGAGAGAGAGAGAGAGAAATCTTCTGTCTGCTGATTCACTCCCCAAATGGCTGGAACAGCCAGGGCTGGGCCAGGCTGGAACCAGAAGCCAGGAACTCCATCCAGGTCTCCCATGTGGGTGACAGGGACCCAAGGACTTGGGCCATCCTCTGCAGCTTCCCCAGGTGAGCTGGATCAGAAATGATACAGCCAGGACTTGAACCAGCGCTCCAACATGGGATGCTGGTCTCCCAGGAGGCAGCTTAACACAATGCACCACAATGCCAGCCCCTCAGTTTTCATTTTATTTTATTTTATTTTATTTTATTTTTTTAAATTTTTGACAGGCAGAGTGGACAGTAGAGGGAGACAGAGAGAAAGGTCTTCCTTTTTGCCATTGGTTCACCCTCCAGTGGCCGCCGCGGTAGGCGCGCTGCGGCTGGCGCACCGCGCTGTTCCGATGGCAGGAGCCAGGTGCTTCTCCTGGTCTCCCATGGGGTGCAGGGCCCAAGCACTTGGGCCATCCTCCACTGCACTCCCTGGCCACAGCAGAGAGCTGGCCTGGAAGAGGGGCAACCGGGACAGGATCAGTGCCCCGACTGGGACTAGAACCTGGTGTGCCGGCGCCGCAAGGCGGAGGATTAGCCTACTGAGCCACGGCGCCGGCTCAGTTTTCATTTTAAAGAAGCTATTTTAGGGGCTGGTGCTGTGGTACAGCGGGTTAAAGCCCTAGCCTGCAGTGCCCGCATCCCATATGGCTGCCAGTTCGAGTCCTGGCTGCTCTACATCCAATCCAGCTCCCTGCTAATGTGCCTGGGAAGGCAATAGAGGATGGCCCAAGTGCTTGGACACCTGCACCTGCATGGGAGACCTGGAAGAAGCTCTGGGCTCCTGGCTTTGGATCAGCACAGCTCTGGCCATTGCTGCCATTTGGGGAGTGAACCAGCAGATGGAAGATCCTTCTCTCTCTCTCTCTCTCTCTCTCTCTCTGTTTCTGTCTCTGTCTCTCTCTGTGGCTCTTTCAAACAAAATAAATCTTAAAAAAAAACAAAAACAAAACTCCCCGAGGATCCCAGTCTAAACCTCCCCTCCTTGCTCCCTAGAGAACCCCAGTGTACACCAGGCCATGAATTCTCTTATTTGACTTCCTGGAGATTTCTCCCACTGAGCCCGCACCTGGCTTCCCCCTGGCTTCCCTCGTAGTCAATTTCCAGCTCTAGGCATCCCCTATGCACGTTCTGCAGGGGAAAGTGTGTTCCTGTCGCCTGTTGGCTCCATCCCATGTCTTTAGGCCAGATGGCCTAGGAGCCCCCTCCCCCACCTTGGCCCTTCCATGGCGGAGGTAGGGGGCTTCTTACCGGGGGCCGTGAAAGGATCGACGTCATGAACTCTGATCTCCTGGCCCAGCACTGAGTGCCCTGTGCCCCCTCTTCTTCCGCCGCTAGGGCATCACCCCGCTCGAGGTGGTTCTGCCCAACACCGCCCTGCACCTGCGGGCCCTGCTGGACTTCGAGGATAAGAATGGAGAAAAGGTGGTGGCAGGAGACGAGTGGCTGTTTGAAGGGCCCGGTGAGTTCTGTCTCCACGGGAGGCGGTCTGGGGCTTCCCGCTTTCCCGCCTCCTGACCTCCCACACCCACTCGTCTGCCCTCCCCAGGCACCTACATCCCCCAGAAGGAGGTGGAGGTTTTGCAGATCACTCATGCCACCATCATCAGGCCCAACGAGGCACTGCGGCTGAGGGCTCGCAAGGAATTCTGTGACCGGGACGGCAAGCAGAGAGTGACAGGTGGGGCATCAAGGGGCACCAGGAGAGGCAGGTGAGGGCTGGGGGGTGGGGGGGAGCCCGGGTGTCTCCTGAGACTGTTGAGGGCTGCCCGCTGCTTCCCCCATCCCCACCTCCACGCTGGCCCCAGCCTGGCCCCTTCCCTGTGACCACAATCCCTTCCTGTTCTGGCCACGGGCGGTGGCAGTGTCTTGTCTCGTTCTAAATCAGCAAGCAGATGTTCAGATACAAGGAACAAACGCATCACGCGCTAGGTGCTATGTGTGGTGCAAAATACTTCATGGGGCGGGCACTGAACCAGGCAGCTGGGCTGCTGGGGGTGTGAGGTCGGGAGGCTGTGCCTTGCCCCGGGCGCTGCGGCTGTTACAGTCCGCTGGGTGATGGCCACGCCTGCTACCTGCACCCGGGGAAGGAGCCGCGTGTCCTTGGAGCTTCGAGCAGGCGTAGCAAGGTGTCAGAGCGGCCACTTGAGCAGCCCGGGCTGGCTTCTTCTTTTAAAAGATTTGTTTATTTGAAAGGTAGAGTGACAGAGAGAGAGAATCTTACATCTGCCAGCTCACACCCCGAGTGGCCACAGCACATGGGGCTGGGCCAGGCCAAAGCCAAGAGCCTGGAACTCCCTCTGGGCCTCCCACATGGGTGCAGGGGCCCAAGCACCGAAGCCATCTTCCCCTGCCTTCCCAGGCGCTTTATCGGGGAGCTGGATCAGGAGCGGAGCAGCCGGGACTCCAGCTGCGCTACTCTGGAAGGGGCTTAACACCTGCCCCGAGACCGAGACCGGGGCTTTTGAAAATTCCCCTGGGGATAGGGTTTTCCTCTGGCCTCAAAAGAATGAGTCAAGGACCCCCGTGTGGCGCTGAAGCCTGGGGAAGTGACATCTCATGGCTTACAAAGATTCCCCCCCACTTGTCCACAAAGGGGGAGGGGACAGCTGGGTGACCTCTGGCCCTTCCCTCCGCCTCTGGCCCAGGAGAAGAATGGCTGGTCCGCTCGGTGGGTGCCTACCTCCCCGGAGTGTTTGAGGAGGTTCTGGACTTGGTGGGAGCCGTGATCCTTACGGAAAAGGTTTGTGTCCCGGGACTGCGGGCCGAGGGGCCGAGGGGCCGAGGGCTCAGGCTGCAGGTGGAGAGTGAGGGAGGAGGCAGAAGCAGCGCTGCTGGGGTCACCACCCAGATCCAGGCATCGCTGGGTCCCCTGAGAGGGTTACAGAATGCACCTGGCTTGGTGGCCATTGTTGCCGGGCTCTGTGAGCATTTAGTCGTGGGGGAGGGGGAAGGGAGAGGGAGGGGCTTCCCAGATCTCCCCAGAGGCAGCCGGAGTGGGGGCCTCCGCTCAATCCGCCCACACCTCATTCCACAGACAGCCCTGCACCTCCGGGCTCGGCAGAACTTCCGAGACGTGAGGGGTGTGACCCGGCGCACCGGAGAGGAGTGGCTGGTGACAGTGCAGGACACAGAAGCCCACGTGCCCGACGTCCACGAGGAGGTGCTGGGGGTCGTGCCCATCACCACCCTGGGCCCCCAAAACTACTGTGTGATTCTCGACCCGGTTGGACCGGACGGCAAGAACCAGCTGGGGCAGAAGCGTGTTGTCAAGGTGAGGGCCACGCTGGAGCGTGTGGGCCCCCCCACCCCCCCACCGCCTCTCCTCCTCCCCTGTATTCTAGAAGCCCCCTGGGGGTCTTTGCACGTTGAATCCAGTTGGCCCAAAGCAGCTTCCCGGCAGCTTCCCGGCAGCCACTGCCGTAGCCCCCAGACCTCCGAAAGCTCATGGAAAGATGAAATTGGCAGAGAAGTTGGGGCTGGGGTTCGGTGCCGTGGATAAGATGCTGTTAGGGGTGCCCTCATCCCACATTGGAGCATTCGGATTCGAGTCCCACGCCACTCCTGCTGCCAGGTCCCTGCTCGTGTGCACCCTGGGGAGCAGCAGGGACGGCCCACACGCTCGGGTTCCTGCCACCCACTGGGGAGACCCGGTTCAAGGTCCTTGTTCCTGACCTTGGCTCAGCTCAGTCCTGGCTGTTGTGGGCATTTGGGGCGGGAACCAGAGGATGGGAGGTCTCTCTTTGTCTCTGTCTCCCTGGCTTTCACATAAAATGAATGAATGAATAAATTAATACTTTTTTTAGAAGATAAGTTTGAGGAGCTGGCGTTGTACTGCAGTAGGTTAAGCCGCTGCCTGGTATGCCGGCGTCCCATGTCAGGCGCTGGTTTGAGTCCTGTGGCTCCACTTCTGATCTAGTTCCCTGCTAAAGCGTCTGGGAAAGCAACAGAGGATGGCCCAAGTCCTTGGGCCCCTGCACCCATGTGGGAGATTCAGAAGAAGCTCCTGGCTCCTGGCTTTGGCCTGGCCCAGCCTTGACAGCTGTGGCCATGTGGGGAGTGAACTGTGGATAGTAGAGCTCTCTCTCTCTCTGTCTCTCCTCTTCTCTCTAATTCTTCCTTTCAAATAAATAAATCCTTTAAAAAAAAAAAAGATTTATTTATTGATTGATTTGAAAGGTAGAGTTACAGAGAGGCAGAGGCAAAGAGAGAGAGAGAGAGAGAGAGGTCTTCCATCCACTGGTTCACTCCCCAAATGGCCAGTCCAAAGCCAGGAGCCAGGAGCTTCTTCAGGATCTCCCATGCAGGTACAGGGGCCCAAGAACTTGAGCCATCTTCTACTGCTTCCCAGGCCAGATAGCTGGATTGGAACTGGAGCAGCAGGGACTCGAACTGGCTCCCATATGGGATGCTGGCATTACAGGCAGTGGCTTTACCTGCTACATTTATTTGTTGGTGCTGGCCCCAACAAATGAATATTTTTTTTTTTTTTTTACAGGCAGAGTGGATAGTGAGAGAGAGAGACAGAGAGAAAGGTCTTCCTTTTTGCCATTGGTTCACCCTCCAATAGCCACCGCAGCTGGCACATCTCGCTGATCTGAAGCCAGGAGCCAGGTGCTTCTCCTGGTCTCCCATGGGGTGCAGGGCCCAAGGACTTGGGCCATCCTCCACTGCCTTCCCGGGCCATAGCAGAGAGCTGGCCTGGAAGAGGGGCAACCGGGATAGAATCCGGCGCCCCAACCGGGACTAGAACCCGGCGTGCCGGTGCCGCAAGGTGGAGAATTAGCCTGTTAAGCCACAGCGCCGGCCAACAAATGAATCTTAAAAGACTTTTTTTTTTGTACCTAGAATCTTTCTGAAGTACCCTCCCATGGAAATACTACCCTGTTTTGTGTAAGGGAGTGTCCTTGGGTTTTGTTATCTGCTTGGGGATCTGGTACCCATCTGCCGTGGACACCATGGGTTGAGTGTGGATAGTCACACGAGACAGGCCAGGCCACGGGGGGCCCCAAGACTGGAGTTTGCCAACCCCTACATTCCACCATCCCAAGAAAGCAAAGCTTGGGAGAAATGAAAAGGAACAATAGGTTAATGCTTTTTTGTTTATATATTTTAAATTTTCAAATCATTTTATTTATTTTTATTTTATTTAAAAAGCAGAGAGACAGAGACAGATGGAGAGAGAGCTTCCGATTGCTGGTTTACTCCCCAAATGGCACAACAGTGAAAACGGGGCCAGGCCATAGCCGGGAGCCTGGAGCTCCACCCGGGTCTCCCGTGTGGGTGACAGGGACCCAAGTACTGGAGCCATCACTGCTGCCTCCCAGGGGGCGCATGAGCAGGACGCTGGATCAGAGGCAGGGGAGCCGGGGTTCAAAACAAGCAGTCCGGTATGGGACGTGAGTGTCCCGGGTGGCCTCTTGACTGCTGTGCCGGATGCTGGCCCGCGAGCAGGTTCGCCTTTCCCCGCGGTTGTGATCTGCGGGGATCGGAGCAGATTGAGATCCTACAAGCCTGACCCCCCCACCTCCGGGGCCAGCAGGGCACCTGCCACCCTGGCTGGCGACAGCTCCTAACCCCAGTCTCCCCACTAGGGCGAGAAGTCCTTCTTCCTGCAGCCCGGGGAGAGTCTGGAACGAGGCATCCAGGACGTGTACGTGCTGTCGGAGCAGCAGGGGCTGCTGCTGCGGGCCCTGCAGCCTCTGGAGGAGGGCGAGGGAGACAACAGGGTCTCCCACCAGGCCGGGGACCGCTGGCTCATCCGCGGGCCCCTGGAGTACGTGCCGCCCGCCAAGGTGGAGGTGGTGGAAGAGCGCCAGGCCATCCCCCTGGACGAGAACGAGGGCATCTACGTGCAGGATGTCAAGACCGGAAAGGTAGCGGGACGGCTGGGGGGAGGAGGGGGCAGGGAGAGATGGGGGAGGGGGCCGCTGCTGCTGTGTGGCTTCCGCTGGTGACACCAGAGGGTGACCCTGACGGGGGAGGAGGGGAAGGGGCTCCAGCAGCCCCACAGCAGCACTGTGGGCATGTGGGCTGTTCGCGAGTGTGTGTTCCTGTATAAATCTGTTGAACACGGGCACATGTGTCTTTTGGGTTTGTCCTTGGGGACAGAATTGCTAGAAGGTTCAGCTCTGCAAGGGGATTCGAGTATCCTACCTACTTCCCAGGATTGCGTCCGCCCCGTGAAGGAAGGTTCTAGAAAGAACAGTGCCGCATGCTCACTGCCTGCCAAGGGCTGTTCTTTGAACCACACATGTAAATGTCACTCGTTGCTTAACCCCAGGAGACAGCCACTGCTCTTTGGAATTTACTTATTTGTCTGAAAGGCAGAGTGATGTGCAGAGATGTGCATGTGATGTGCAGAGCCCTCCCTCTGCTGGCTCACTGTCCAAACGCCAGCCAGGGCCAGGCCAGTCTGCAAGCAGAAGCCTGGAACTCCAGCTGTGTCTCCTACATGGGTGACAGGGCCCGCAGAGACCACATCAGGCCACGCGGCTGGCCGTGCCCCAGCTGACCGCCAGGTGGCCGCCCCCGCCCCCCCTCACTGGCACCCCCTTCGTCCTGCTCCCTCCAGGTGCGCGCCGTCATCGGAAGCACCTACATGCTGACCCAGGACGAGGTCCTGTGGGAAAAGGAGCTGCCCCCTGGGGTGGAGGAGCTGCTGAACAAGGGGCATGACCCGCTGGCCGACAGGGGCGAGAAGGTCACGGCCAAGCCCCGGCAGCCCCTGGGGCCCCGGAACAAGACCCGCGTGGTCAGCTACCGGGTGCCTCACAACGCGGCGGTGCAGGTGTACGACTACAGAGAGAAGAAAGCTCGGTGAGGGGCGGCCTCGGGCCGCGGTGGGAGGGGGCGCCAGGCAGGTGCGCACTCCGCGGGTCTGACTTCCGGCTTGTCCTCCTCGCCCCCCCAGCGTGGTGTTCGGGCCCGAGCTGGTGTCGCTGGGGCCCGAGGAGCAGTTCACGGTGTTGTCGTTGTCGGCCGGGCGGCCCAAGCGTCCCCACGCCCTCCGCGCGCTCTGCCTGCTTCTGGGGCCGGACTTCTTCACTGACGTCATCACCATCGAGACAGCCGACCATGCCCGGCTGCAGCTGCAGCTCGCCTACAACTGGTGAGTGCCCGGGGCACCCGCAGCCTCGCGGCTCCCCGCCACGCTGAGAGCCAGGCCTCGGCCCGGCAGGTGACAGAACCCCCGCGTGCAGCAGCTCCTGATAGGGGCAGAAGGCCTGGCTCAGCGCCACGGTCAAAGGCGAACCAGGGGAGATGCAGGCTTGGGAGGCCAGGGCCCTACGGCAGGACACCCCCAGCTGAATGGCCAGCCACTTACCCAATCTGTAAAATGGGGAGAATCCTCATCCCACCACATCGGGGGGCCGAGAGGGTTAAAGGAGAATGTGTAGGAAGATTCTTGGGCCCTTGCTGGCCATACCAGCAGCCCCTATCGTAAGAGACTCAGCCCAGACATGGCCGGTGGGCGTGGAAGTACTTTCTTTATTAATCTGAAAGGGGGAGAGAGAGAAAGTACGTGTTTCCATCTGCTGGGTCATCCTCCAAATGGCCAGGTCAGGACCGGGCCAAAGCCGGGAGCCTGAACTCCATCCAGGTGTCCCACGTGGGCGGGTGATGGGGCCATCATCCACCGCCTCCCGGGAGCATTGGCAGGGGGCTGGAGTGGAAGTGGGGCAGCCAGGACTCGACCAGGCACTCCAATAAGGGGAGGCTGGCCTCCTGGGGAGAGCTGGTCTGGGAAAACAGCCCACAGCCCCCTCTTTGCTCACAGGCACTTTGAGGTGAGTGACCAGCGGGACCCCCAAGAGACCGCCAAGCTCTTCTCGGTGCCCGACTTCGTGGGTGACGCCTGCAAGGCCATCGCGTCCCGGGTGCGGGGCGCCGTGGCCTCCGTCACCTTCGACGACTTCCACAAGAATTCGGCACGCATCATCCGTGCGGCCGTCTTTGGCTTTGAGACGGCAGAAGCCAAGGGCCCCGACGGCATGGCCCTGCCCAGGCCCCGGGACCGGGCCGTCTTCCCCCAGAACGGGCTGGTGGTCAGTAGTGTGGACGTGCAGTCGGTGGAGCCCGTGGACCAGAGGACGCGCGACGCCCTGCAGCGCAGCGTGCAGCTGGCCATTGAGATCACCACCAACTCCCAGGAGGCCGCAGCCAAGTGAGTGGGACCGGGGCCCCCGCTGCCCACCCCCCCACAAGCCCTGCGGGAGCCGGTCTCGCCCCCGGGGAGCCATGCCCTCTCCGCGGAATATAACCCACATCCACGCTGCCCTAAAACCCCAACTCCCGGTTGGGCCCCCCACCCCCCACCCCCCACCCCCCACGCTCCAGCCCACACCCCAGCTCCCTTGTGCTGCTCCCCTGTGTGCACAGCCTTCGCACACCTGAGAAAGTGCCTCCCCGGGCAGGGGTCTGCTGCAGGGGCTCGCTGGGCCCTGCCCCGGCGCTCCTGGCCCAGCTCTGGCCCTCTGTCCCCGCCCTGCTGCAGGCACGAGGCGCAGAGACTTGAGCAGGAGGCCCGGGGCCGGCTGGAGAGGCAGAAGATCTTGGATCAGTCGGAAGCCGAGAAGGCTCGCAAGGAGCTCCTGGAGCTGGAAGCCCTGAGGTGAGTGGATGGAGGGGGCTGGAGAGGGTTCAAGGTCATGGGAAAGCAGCGGGGTGGGGGCTGTGGGGCACAGGTGGAGGTGTCTCCGTGCGTGTGTGTGTGTGTGTGTGTCTGTGTACTTGACCACGAGTGTGGCTGTGTGCACGTGTGTGTGTCTGGGTGTGTGTGTGTCTGTGTATGTCTGTGTGCTCATGTGTATCTATGTATCTGTGTGCTGCTGCATGGGGAATCAAGACCGTGGGTGGGCGGGGCCTTCTCCCGGCCCTCACCGGCTCTGCCTCCTCCTGCAGCATGGCCGTGGAGAGCACCGGGACTGCCAAGGCCGAGGCCGAGTCCCGCGCAGAGGCGGCCCGCATCGAGGGGGAAGGCTCTGTGCTGCAGGCCAAGCTGAAGGCGCAGGCCTTGGCCATTGAGACGGCAAGTGGGGGGAGGGGTGCCCCTGGGAGGGGTGACCCTGGGACGGGGATGGGGCTTGGTCGCTTGTGTAGGACACCGGGTACCCTGGCGCAAGGCCCTGGCCAGGCACAGTGATTCCCTCCGGACCGGAACCCTGGGCAGGTGGGTGCCCAGGCCCTGGGGGCCAGGTGCTGCCCTCGCTCTCCCTGCAGGATCGAGTTCCATGCCGGAAGTCCCTGGAGGCGTGGGTGGCATCTCCAGGTGCAGAGCCAAGGCTCAGATTCAAAAGCTCGCCCAGGTCATGAGCTAAACAAACGGTTGGCGTAGCTGGGACCCACGCCTGTCTACAAGTTGATGGCTCCACCCCTTCTGCCTCAGTTTCTCCCGGCCAGCGAGGGGATGCAACTCATCAGACACCTCCCAGAGGCCAGCTGACCTAAAGAACACTGGGCTTCTCCCCTCCAGGAGGCCGAACTCCAGCGGGTCCAGAAAGTTCGAGAGCTGGAGCTGGTCTATGCCCGGGCCCAGCTGGAGCTGGAGGTGAGCAAGGCCCAGCAGCTGGCAGAGGTGGAGGCCAAGAAGTTCAAGCAGATGACAGAGGCCCTGGGCCCCAGCACCATCAAGGACCTGGCCGTGGCCGGGCCAGAGATGCAGGTGAGAATGGCGGAGGCCTGAGCGGGGGAGTGTGTGCGTCCTGGGCACGGGCTCAGAACCAGGAAAGCAGAACCAAGAAGGCAAACAGAACATCTAGAAAGATCGGGGGTGGGGGCAGAGCGTGGGGAAAGGCGGCCAGCGAGCCGTGCCTGGTCCCGCAGTATCCACAGCAGGCGCTGGCTATTAGGACAGACAGGAAACCAGGCAGGGAGGTACATGAAGGGGGCGGCAGCGCTGCAACTCCTTTGGTGTGAGGAGGCAGCCGAGGAGCGGAGCACGGTGAGCAGGGTCTGACTGCGGCTTCTCACCTTCCTCCTCCTCCTCCTCACTGCCTCCTTCCAGGTAAAACTGCTGCAGTCCCTGGGCCTGAAATCAACGCTCATCACCGACGGCTCCACTCCTGTGAATCTCTTCAACACAGCGTTCGGGCTGCTGGGGCTGGGCGCCGACGGTCAGCCCCTAGGCCGGATGGCAGCTGGCGGGCCCCGCCTGCAGGAGGCGGCGTCTCCCCAGTCCCCGCCTGCTCCACTGGCTCCCGGGAGCACCCACATCCTGCCTTAGCTCGGTGCAGCGCGGGCAGCTGGCAGATGACATCTACCGCTCCGAGCTCCTAAACTTCTCCTGCTCCCTCAAGCCCGCGTCTCGAGGGACCTTTAAGTCATTAAATCTTTAGATCATTGCTAGCAACTGCGTGTCCGTACAGTGGAGGGGAAACCGAGGCGGGGGAAAGGGAGGAGACGAATCCCAAGCCACACCTGCAGGAATGCCACACACACACACACACACACACAGCACGCCCAGCTGTCCTTTTGGCAAGAAGGGGAGATCCCAGGAGGAGGAGATGGTGCCAGAGGCCAGAGGAGGGGCCCGGCCCGCCCAGCCCTCTGGGATGCCTCCTGCTGCAGCGGCTTCACCCTCCAGCTCAGCGTGGATCCATCCCGGCTGTCCGTAGTGTGGAGTAGGCACGGGAGCTGCCTCCCCTCCCCTCCCCTCCCCTCCCCTGCCCTGCCCACGCTCCTACAGCTTCCCTCAAGGGAAATTCATTTAAACCCTTCATCTGGTAGCTGGTACATATTAGTGCTGCTGTCTTCCCCAGGGCCTCTGGGGACAGTGGCAGCAACTGGCAAGATTGCCCACGGGATTAACCTTTCTGTCCCTACCGCCTGCTTGCATAGCCGTCCTTGTTCTTTAAAAAAAAAAAAAAGTATTTGAAAGAGTTACATAGGTCTTCCATCTGCTGGTTCACTCCCCAAGTGGCTGCAACGGCCAGGGCAGAGCCAGGCAAAGCCAGGAGCCAGGGGCTTCTTCCGGGTCTCTCATGTGGATGCAAGGGTCCAAGCCCTTGGGCCATCCTCCACTGCTTTCCCAGGCGCATTAGCAGGGAGCTGGATCAGAAGTGGAGCAGCCAGGGCTCGAACAGGTGCCTGCATGGGATGTCAGCACCGCAGGCGATGGCTTTACCGGCTACACCACGGCACCGGCCCCACCGTCCTTTGGCCTTGCCTGACATGAAGTCCCCAGCCTTCCAACAGCCCTCCTCCAGCTCAAGGCTTCTGTGTCTGTCCCCCAGCCACTGTGTCACCGACAGCCCAGCCCCTAACACTTCAGTCTGGCCCAGTTCCCACTCTGTGATCTGGGGGGCCGGCGTTTGGGCACAGTGGGTTAAGGCCCCACCTGCGATGTCAGTGTCCCATATCAAAGCGCCGGTTCAAGTCCTGTTGGCTCCACTTCCCATCCAGCTCCCTGCTAATGCACCTGGGAAAGCAGTAGACGATGGCCCAAGTGCTTGGGCCCCTGCACGCACGTGGGAGACCCGGAAGAAGCTCCTGGCTTCAGGCTAGCCCAGCCCCAGACTTTGCAGCCATTTGCTGAGGGACGAGCTCTCTCTGTGTCTCTGTCACCCTTACAATCAATAATTTTTTTTTCTTTTTTTAAGAGGCTGTGATCTGCCCATATAGATCACTCTAAACGTCCCCCATATGTCCCCCACCCCCGACACTGGCCAGCTGCGAGCTCCTGGAGGAGGGGCACCCCGGGGGCCCCCTGGCCTGGTTTTAGACTCATAACAGCCCCCGACTTCCCTTCCTGGTGGATCTTCGCACCGCCTCTCTTCCCAGCCGCCTGCGCGCCACCCACCTTCTCTCGCCTCTAAGAAAATGGAAGCGGGGCCGTTGGCAGGAGACCCCTCCCTTCCCAGCACACTGGCAGCACCTGGACCCCCTGTCTTCGCCCCTGTTCCCACCAAGGACCCCCGCCCGCCCACTCAAGCCCGCCGGGGCAGCCACTCTGCCACTGTTGCGGTCCCGCCTGGACTGTGCGTTTGCGATTCTTCCTCTCGCCCACGCGAAGCAGCAAGCAAAGACGCCCTTACCCCCGCTTGCGTGCGCAGGTGAAAGACTCTCCCTCTCCCTCTCTCTGATGCTTTGGTTTTCAAATAAATAAATATTTAAAAAAAGAAGAAGAAGATGCCACTTGGGACGCCTGATCCCAGTCTGAGGGCCTGGGTTCGAGTCCCAGCTCCTCTTCAGAGTCCAGCTTCCTGCCCTGTGCACCCTGGGAAGCAGCAGGCGATGGCCCAAGCACTTGGGTCCCTGCCACCTCTGTGGGATTAGGTTCTGGGGTCTGGACTTCGGTTGGGCCCAGCCCCGGCAGTCACAGTCATTTGAGGAGTAAACAGCAGATGTCTGAGCTCTGTCTAGCTCGGTCTCTCTGCCTTTCAAGTGAATAAAAATAAATGTTAAAAAATAGTGAACTGGATGCATGCAGATGGGCCCGGCACGGAGCAGATGACTGGGGAGACGGCGACGGGACAGTGGGCTCTGCTGGGAGCAGGAGCCCAGGTCAGGCTGCAGCCAGACTCTGAGGCAGCCGCCGGGGCGGCCTTCGACTGCCCTTACACTGCCCATAGAATCAGAATCGGTGGCCTCTGATGAAGCTCAGCCCAGCCCGTTTTCGCCCAGCACTGGGACAAATGCCTTTTCTTCGGTTGAATGTCTGATCAAGCCATTGATTTGCTTAAGGACCCTCTTTATAAGAACCATCTGTGTTTCAACAGTGAACTTACACTCAGGGGCCGGGACTGCGGCAATATGGGTTAAACCATCACCTGCTACACCTGCATCCCATATGGGCGCAGGTTCGGGTCCCAGCTGCTCCACTGCTGATTCAGCTCCCTGCTGATGCGCCTGGGAAAGCAGCAGAAGGTGGCCCAAGTGTTTGGGCCCCTGCATCCACATGGGAGACCCGGATGAAGCTCCTGGCTCCTGGCTTCAGCCTGGGCCAGCCCCGGGCTATTGCAGCCATTTGGGGAGGGAACCAGCAGATGGAAGATCTCTCTCTAATTCTATTTAAAAAAAAAGAGAGAGAGAGAAAGAAAGAAGGAAAAAACAAGCTTCCATTCAGCATGGTAAGAGGCTATTTACCAAGTCAATTTCCTCTTCATCTTAGGCTCCCAGCTACTCTGTCTTTCCCAGCCTCCCTTGTGCCCAGATGTAGACATGTGACAGAGTTGTAGCCAATGGGGGGCCAGTAGAAGTGATCTGTGCTAAATCCACACCCTCCCATAAAAGCCTGCCCTGGGCAACCTTCCATGCACTTCTCTTAAAAAAATGCATCTATTTGAAAGGCAGAGCAACCCAGAGATAAGGCTTCCACCCACCGGCTCACTCCTCAAATACCCACAATAGCCAAGGCAAGGCCAGGCTAACACTAGGAGCCAGGAGCTTCTTCTGGGTCTTGTGTGTGTGTGTGTGTGTGTGTGTGAACCTAAATGTGTGGGCCATCTTCCATTGCCTTCCCAGGTGCATTAGCAGGGAGCTGGATCAGAAGTGGAGCAGCCAGGACGGAACTGATGCTCCGATACGGGATGCTGCCATCGCCAGTGAGGGCTTAGCCCACTGCGCAGCACCACCAGCCCCCACCAATCTCCCTCTGCCTGCAAGCTGCAAATAAACCAGGCGATCTGGAAGCCAGATGTCGAAATCGATGGAATTGCCCAAGTCCGTCAACCCCCACTTGCAGATGAGAGCCGCCTCCCAGCCAGGAGCCCCAGGTGAGAACTGCAGAGGAGTTAGACACCAACCTCCATCCCTGGGGAGCCACTGGCCGTCAGCATTGTTCACTGGCGTCGGGGTTACCGTAAACTCTTTGCACTGTGAGAGCTGGGGGAGACCCCAGGCCACCTGAACCCCGGGGGATGCACGGGTGCTCATCTCCTGCCCCTCTCTAAGGCTAGGGCATCGAGTGGACGGAACCAATGAGATTTCTCGCATGGCCATTATTCGTTCTGTCCTGAGGGCATAAACTTGAATTTTAGAAAGTGGTTGCTACCATTTCTCCGTATTCACGGGGGATTGGTTCCAGAACCCCCTGCAGATAGCAACACCCATGGACCTTAAGTAAAATGGTACAGTCCTGACCTAGAACCCCAGGGCAGGTTGCCTTGGACACCTCAAGGCATCTCTAGTGACTCCCAACACCTAACACTGTGTACACAGCTGCTGTACCGTATTGTGTAGGGAGTAACACAGAGGGAAATCCACACACGTGTTCAGCGCACTTTTCCCCCTATTTTTCATCTGCAGTTGGTTGCATCCGCTGATGCCAGACGCAAGGGAATGGAGGCCTGCAAGGCCCTGTGGAGTCACAGCCAGAACGGACGAGCGTGGCAGCAGCTGACTGCAGATCTGTTGCTTCTGTACACATTCGCGTTGCTTGCTAAGGGCTAAGGGTGCATCTTGTGAAACAATGTGGGCCCCAATTCCCAGGAACTGAGAAAGGACAGACCCAAGTGTTCCGCCCAAGTTGACAGAAATGCACCCTGCTCTGTTATCTTACAACCTATCTTGGGTTTGTTACTGTTCCTGGTTTGTCATTGTTAACTGTTATCTTACAACCATACTTGGGTTTCTTTTATGGTTCACTGCATTCCAGGGGTTGGAAATTGTAAGCCCTAGTGGACAGAATACTATAAAAAGCTGTGTAACTCGCTTTTCTGGTAAGGAGTGTCATCCCGGTCAGTTCCCTTGCCTCTCATTTTCTTTAAAATTCAAGTGTGGCCATCACTGGTTTTTGTAATATTCTATTTTAGCTGACAAGTGCAACAGCACTCCTTCCAGAAGTTCATGGAAATGGAATTAAAATCTGTTTACCTTAAACCACTAGGCTAAATGCCCACTTCCTCCATAAACTCTTTTACAAAAAAAATTTTTTTTAAGATTTTCTTTTTTATTTCAAAGGCATAGTTACAAAGAGAGGGAGAGACAAAGATTTTTCCATCCATTGGTTTATTCCCCATGTGGCCTCAATGACAGGAGCTGGGCCAGATAGAAGCCAGGAGCCAGGAGCTTCTTCCATGCCAGGTGCAGGTGCAGGGGCCCAAGGACTTGGGCCATCTTCTGCTGCTTGCCCAGGCACATTAGCAGGGAGTTGGATCGGAAGTGGAGCAGCTAGATTCTAACTGGTGCCCACGTGGGATGCCAGCACTGCACAGTGGCTTTACCTGCTATACCACAGTGCTGGCCCCTGGTCCTAGGCTGTAAAAATGGGCTCTGGGGGCTGGCGCTGTGGCGCAACAAGTAAAGCTGCTGCCTGCAGTGCTAGCACCCGATATGGGCGCCGGTTCTAGTCCCAGCTGCTCCACTTCTGATCCAGCTCTCTGCTATGGCCTAGGAAAGCAGTGGAAGATGGCCCACATCCTTGGGCCCATGCACCCTTGTGGGAGACCCAGAAGAAGCTCCTGGCTCCTGGCTTCGGATCAACACAGCTCTGGTCATTGTGGCCATTTGGGGAATGAACCAGTGGATGGAAGACCTCTCTCTCTCTGGCTCTACCTGTCTGTAACTCTATCTTTCAAATAAATAAATAAATCTTTGGGGGGGGGCGCTCTGGCCTCTGCAGGTGCCTCCGGAACTCCGCCCAGCCGTGGCACAGAACTGCAGGTGTCCGACTACCTGAGGCCTCAACCCTGGGCACACCCAGAATCCCTTGGGCACTCGCGCATCATCAGTGCCTGCCCCCCTTCCCCACTCTCGTCCATTACCCCTCTCATCCACGATCAGCTGGATCGACGTGAACCAGAGCCTTCGGGCGGCCCTGCAGAAGCTGAGCACCTGCAGGTGCTGGCCAGGGCTGTGGGAGCCGGCAGAGGGCTCTGGGCTCTGGGGCTCCCCGGGACAACAGGTCGGAAAAAGATCCAGGACCAGGAGCTGGGAGGCACCTACTGCAAGTGCCCCCCACCCCCACGCTGGGAGCAGGCCTGAAGCCTTGGAAACAGGACTCGCATAGGGCCCTTGGACGTCCAGCCCCCAGGCTGGGGATTAAGGTGGAGTAATGGGTAATTACGGGCAATTACAGGCATTCCCTGCGGCCATTAGGGAGGGCGCCACCGATAGGGACTGTGCAAGCACACGGTCAATGCCACGATTCCCTCCCTGAAAATGAGGGAACCGCTGGGGCTGGCCAAGGCTGGCCCAGGCTGAAGCTATGAGCCTGGAACCCCAGCCAGGTCTCCCATGTGGATGACAGGGGCCCGTCTCTGGGTCATCGTCTGCTGCTTTCCCAGGTGCATTTATTCGGAGCTGGATGGGAAGTGGAGCAGCAGGCAGGACCCGAACAGCGCTCACACAGTGGCTTAACCCACTGCACCTCAACGCCTGCCCAGAAGATAGGTTTTGAACAATGGGAATCTGCACACACACACACACACACACACCCCTTTGTCCCGCAGCTCTCCTTGGGCCTCGCCCTTCACTGCAACCCCAGGTGGCCCAGCCGCCTGGATCTGGATCTAGCTCAGAGCATTAACCCTTCCCTCCCCGGCCCCACAAGCGTTCCCTGCTCTCCAAAGCTCCGTGTGGCACCTCCTCTGGCCCTCCAACCAGCACCTCCCTAACTGCAGCGCCCACTCGTGTACAGCAAGAGGGCCAGACGCCAGCTGGGGGCACAGCATATGATGGCCTCAGCCCATGGGGCTCAGTGCAGTGTAGTTTAAAAAGAAACCCAGGGCCCCATGCAGTGGCTAGCAGGTCAAGCCACCACCTGCGGTGTTGGAATCCTGGCCGCTCCACTTCCGATCCAGCTTCCTGCGCCTGTGCCTGGGAAAGCAGTGGAAGACGCCCCAAGAGCTTGCTTGGGCCCCTGCACCCACATAGGACACCTGGAAGAAGCTCCTGGCTCCAGCCTGGCTCCGCCCTGGCTGTTGGGGCCATCTGGGGAGTAAACCAGATGGAAGATCTCTCTCTCTCTCTCTCTCTGTGTAACTTTGACTTTCGAATAAATAAGTCTTTAAAAATAAAAGTGCAGGAACCAGTGCTATGGCGTAGCAGTTAAAGCCACTGCCTCCAGTGCCTGCACCCCATATGGGCACTGGTTCGAGTCCTGGCTGCTCCACTTCTGATCCAGCTCTCTGCTATGGCCTGAGAAAACAGTAGAAAATGGCCCAAGCCCTTGGGCCCCTGTACCCATGTGAGAGACCCAGAAGCTCCTGGCTTCAGATCAATTCAGCTCTGACTGTTGTGGCCATCTGGGGAGCGAACCAGTGGATAAAGACTTCTCTCTCTCTGTGAACTTTCAAATGAATAAGTAAATAGATCTTAAAAAAAAAAAAAAAAAAAAAAAGGGCCGGCGCTGCGGCTTACTAGGCTAATCCTCTGCCTGCAGCACCGGTACCTCGGGTTCTAGTCCCGGTTGCCCCTCTTCCAGGCCAGCTCTCTGCTGTGGCCTGGGAGTGCAGTGGAGGATGGCCCAAGTCCTTGGGCCCTGCACCCGCATGGGAGACCAGGAGGAAGCACCTGGCTCCTGGCTTCAGTTCGGCACAGCGCGCCAGCCTTAGTGGCCATTTGGGGGGTGAACCAATGGAAGGAAGACCTTTCTCTTTGTCTCTCTAACTCTGCCAGTCAAAAAAAAACAAAACAAAACAACAACAACAAAAAAAACAACTCTCATCTACTGCGCCACTCCCCAGTGCCCACAAACAGCCAGGGCCAGGCCAGGCCAAAGCCAAAAGCCTGGGACTCCATCCGGGTCTCCCACAAGCTGCCTCCCAGCCTCTGCATTAGCAGGAACTTGGAAGTTAGAATGGAGCTGGAATTTGGACCCAGACCCTGTGATAGGATACAGGTGTCCCAAGCAGCATCTGAAGTGCTGTACCAAATGCCTTCCCCAAGAAGTTTTTTTTTTTAAGATTTTATTTATATGAGAGTTAGAGAGAGGTCTTCCATCCATTGGTTCACTCTCCAAATGGCCACAATGGCCAGGCCAAAACCAGGAGCCAGGAACTTCTTCCAGGTCTCCCACATGGGTGCAGGGGCCCAAGCACTTGGGCCATCCTCTGCTGCTTTCCCAGGTGCATCAGCAGGGAGCTGGATTGGAAGAGCAGCAGCCGGGACTTGAACTGGTGCCTATATGGGATGCCAGCACTGCACACGGTGGCTTAACCTGCTGTGCCACACCACTGGCCCCAGGGTTTTTTTCTTTTCTTTTTTTAAGATTTATTTATTTTTTTTTGAAAGGCAGAGTTACAGAGAGGCAGAGGCAGAGGCAGAGAGAAAGAGAGGTCTTCCATCCACTGGTTCACTCCTCAGATGACCGCAACAACTGGAGCTGAGCCGATCCGAAGCCAGGAGCCAGGAGCTCCCTCAGGGTCTCCCACACGGGTGCAGGGGCCCAAAGACTTGGGCCATCTTCTACTGCTTTCCCAGGCCACAGCAGAGAGCTGGATCAGAAGTGGAGCAGCTGGGACTAGAACCAGCACCCATATGGGATGCCGGCACTGCAGGTAGCGGCTTTACCCACTAGATCACAGCACTGGCCCCCAAATGTTGTATTTTTAAGAAATATCCTACAGGTAGTCTGAGGTCCAGGCTCTGAGAAACCAACTGTTCTAATCACAAATATTTATTAAGCAGCTACTATATGCCAGGCTAAGAATCTTCAGTCTAGACAGAGACGGCATCGTGGAAAGGCTGAGCCCTGGTGGGCGGACATTCCAGTGGGGGCAGAAAACACCGAGAGTGTGGATACACATGGACGGTCAAGAACACCCAGCCAGAGGGCACAGGGGCCACGGCCGGAATCTGGGGCCAGAAGCGGCCAGCCCACAGCCGGGGGAAGAACCTCCAAATCCGTCCAAGTTCCCCAAGACCCATGGATGCCTCAACGGAAACCACGTCCAGAATGGTGGAACTCCCACCTTTACGGCTAAGGCTTCCAGAGCCTGGGCGGACGGCACGGGGCACCTGACGACCGGTGGGGGGCTTCGTTCCTGGGGGCGGAGCCCCAAGGCTTCCCCAGGCCAAGGGCAGAGCTGTGACTCCTGTGCCTATTGGGAAACCTGGTGCCTCCACCATTTCCCTTACTCCGCGTTCCCTAAGACCTCAGGCTAAGCCAGATCCCAGGGCCGGGCAAGCAGGTAGGCAGTGCCTAGTCGCTGGCTGAATGGGCAGAGGGGCCTCCTGATTCGAAGCCCAGGGGTGGGCCTGTGACATCACCAAAGGGAAGCTGACCCCATCCTAGCAGGCTGGACGACACACGAGGACGACGCGACACCGGGCCTCTCGGAGGGAGGGGTGGCCGCATGGCACAACGCAACGCCCAGGGCAGGAGGGCGGCTGGCCCGCTGGGGAAGGGGGTGGGACTCGGGGCTCCAGGGTCACTTCTTCTTGGCTCTGTCTGCGGCGTCCAGGGCAGCCATGTTGCGGGCGGCCGTGACCAGGTGGATAACGCTGATGAGGGACTTGAGCAGGGCGATGGGGGCAGTGACCCAAAGGCCCACGCGGAAGAGCCCCACGGAGCCGACTGCGGGAGGCAGCAGGGGCGAGGCGGAGAGAAGGGGATCAGAGGAGCGAAGCGCCTGGGGGGGCTGAGGCTGTCCCCTCCGCAGGCGGGCAGGCAGGCTGGCTGGCCAGCACCCCCCACCCCGCCCGTCCTCTCCTACCTAATGGTCCCTCGGAGAAATTGAACAGGTAGAGGAGGCAGTAGAAGAGTTCGTTGCCGGCACACAGGGTGAACAGGGCAGGCTGCGCACACAGCAGACAGAATGCTTAAGCAAGCGGCAGGGCACGGGCCCACCCCACCCCACCCCACCCCTACCATGAGGCCTTCCACCACCGTCAGGGTGCGCAACCCAGGCATTCACTTCTCTTTCTAGGGAGCTGTCCATGCTTCCAGAAGTGCTAGTGGACGCCCTCCACCCCCCACCTCCCTTCCACCCCAGCCACTCAGCTCCCAGGGTACACCGGGCCACACCCTCACCCTCCCCCAAGGCATGCAGGGTTTGGGTGGGCCCTCATCTACCCTCTCCTGCCTTGGGACCAGGGTCCAGCCCAGGACCGCCCCGAGGCTCACCCTGGACGTGTAGTAGATACGAAGCACTGGATTCCCAGACAGGTCGATCATCTTGTGACTCTCACTGCCTCGGACCACGGAACTTGGGGGAGGGAGAGGGGGGCAATCCTCGGGCTTTCTCTACCATCACCATGCACCTGATCCCCCCACCAACCCACGCACGGCAGGTGCTGGGGCCACCCCCCTTGCATAGAGTGCAGGGCATGGCTTTGGACCAAAGCTGCTGTTTACCAAGGTGGGGGCGGGGTCTGGACTCAGATGCGGCATTCAGAAGCCTTCAGGGGACAAGGGTTTGGCCTAGTGCTGCCACTTGGAACACCCACATTCCATGCTGGAGTGCCTGGGCTCCTGGCTCCTGGCTCCTGGCTCCGCTCCCAGTCCCAGCTTCCCGCCATTGCATTCCCCAGGGAAGTGATGGCTCCACTCACTGATTCCTGCCACCCTCCAGGGAACCTGGATTGAGTTTCTGGCTCCCAGCTCTTCCGCCTGGCCCAATGTAGGCTTTTGGGGGAGTGAACCAGCAAATGGGGGGCTCTCTCTTTGCCTCTCAAATAATTTTAAAAAATAATAATAATAAAAAAAAACCTCCATCCTCCTTCCTCTGAGTCGCCACCCATTTGGAATCCTAGGATCTTGAGATACGAGGGTCTTAGGAACTGCTTATCCCCAAGGTGATGCGGTGAGCTCCAGGGCTTCCAGCAAAGCGGCGCTGGCACGGAGACCTCCCCCCAGGCCCCCTCCCCGGGGTGGGTCAGCCCCAGACCTGTGGAGGTGCAGCCAGTGACTGGCCACGTCCAGGCTCATGCTGAGCTGGAAGAGGAGGGTGGCGCGAGGGTAGAGCAGGGCCAGGTTGACCAGCAGGCACATGGTGGCACAGCGGTCAGTCAGCATGTCCAACATGGCTCCAAACCGGGTTCCTGCAAGAGGACGGCCGTTGGATGGGAAGGCACTGGGTGGGAGTGGGGGGCGGGGGGCGCGGGTCCATGGCAGGTGCATGCCCTGGGTGGAATACACAGAGGGGCCACAGTGTGGCGGGAGCAACCCCATCCATCAAACCCAGAACCAAGGCTCAGTCTGAGGACAGATCAAAGAACCTTCCATCCCCATTCTCCCTGTAAGCCGCCCCGTGGTCGTGGCCTGCATAACAAACACCTGTGGAATGGGCCACCGCCTGGTCCTGCTCTTTGACAACGGCCCCGGCCAGCCTTGGATTCGACTACCAGAGCTGGCTCAAACCAGCGCCGCTGCACAGCCCCAGGCCACCCCGTTCCGCCCCAGAGAGAGGGCAAGGGGGCTCGCGGCGGGCGGCTGTCACCTTGATTGAGCGCTCGAGCCGCGTGTCCATCGAAAGCGTCCAGGAGCCCGCTGAGCAGGTAGAAGGAGGAGGCCGTGAGGGGGCAGCTGGGCATGAAGTAGAAGGCGATGATGGCGAAGACAATCCGGGCGTAACCTTGGAACGGGACGGGGCGCCGTCAGGGAGCCGCCGAGGCCCCCCACGCCCTCGCGTCCGGGCCGGGCCGCGGGCAGCACTCACCGATGAGGTTAGGCACGAACAGGAAGATATTTTCGCCCGGCATCGCGCCGGCTCCCTCGCCGCCCAGGGCGGGCTCTGGCGGTGCCAACGCTGTCCCGGCGCCGCCAACCGCGCGCTGGAGCCCGCGGCCCGGCCCGGCCCCAGCTGTTCCAGCCCGCAGGCTGCGGGAGCAGGGGCCGAGCCAGATGTGCGCCGGGCGCAGCGAGCGCACGCACCCCGCCCCGGCGATGCGCAGCCCCCACCCCCCGCCGAGGCCCGGCCAGCAGGGGTCCCGGCTGCTCCAGCTGTGCTCGGCTTCCGGGAGCCCACTCGACTGCTCGAGTCGCTGCCAATTTAGGAGAAGGGAGAGGGAGTGGGGGGAAAAAAAAGAGGGCTTAAAAATGGCTGCGGCCCCTTTAAGACCTGCCCGCTTCCCCGTCCTTTTCCTCCCTCCTCCCCTTTCCATCGGCTCGTACCAAAATGCAGAGCAGGGGAGAAGGGGCACAGGGCCGTCGGCGCAGAGCAGAGGAAGGAACTGAAACGGGAAGAGCCCCAAAGAGGCAGGCCTGAGCGACTATCTCGGCCTTCCTTTCTGCGGAGGGCATGACCTCCTGGAGAGAGGGATGAGACGATAAGGCGCCCCTCTGAGTCCTAGCACACCCCCGAGAGGCCGAGGCAGTTAGTACAATCCACATGCTCCGGCCCCGCCCCCGCCAGGCCTTGGGCCGCGTTTGCTCTCGCAGGAGCCCTCTCGGCTGCGAAGTGGCGGCTAGAGCGGCCCTGCGTGGGGCTGGCGCCTGCTTCTGGGGACACCCTAGTGGTGGGAGGCTCCACACCCTGCGCAGTCGCCCCAGATTTCCCAGGCCTCCGGCGCAGGGACCTGGAGGGGTGCGGAGGGGCGGCCGGGGCACGCGGGGGAAGGGTCTCTCGTCCGGGGTTCTAGAACCCCGGTTTCCTAGCAGCGAGGCTGGGGAGCCTCTGCCAACACTGAGGTTTTATAGCAACGGGTAGCAGCGCCTCCCTGGCTCCCCTTCTTTCCATCCTTCCTCCCCAGTTCCATCTCCCTTTCCCGCCGCCCCTCCCCCCCGCGACCTACAACAGGGCCCCTTTGACCTCCCCTCCTCCCCTCGTGCCGAGTACCCCAAGATTTCAAACCATCTGCAAGGTCCGGGGCGGCAGGGCAGAGCTGCCGTGGCTTGGGAAGCACCTTGGGAGAGAGGAAAGGACAGATGGACAGACCCTGTGTGGGCGATTTGGGGGTGGGGAGTCATTGTGGGCCTACCCCCCCAGGATAAGGCTACAAAAGATTTTTCTTTTTTCAGACAGAACTGAGACAACGCAATGTTTTTGGAAAAGCCTGGGTTAAATCTGGGCTTGGGGAATGATGGGGGATGGGTTCGGGGTGGGGTGGGCCGGGGGAAGTAGACTGCTTCCTTGAGCCCAACCCAGGCTCCTGCTTCCTCAGGGGCATGGCATCCGCTCCCGCCAGGAATGAGGAGAAGGGCAGCCGGCTGGCTCCAGCTCCAGCCTCCTTGAGTGAGGGGCCGCTGAGCTCCGAAGGGGAGACCCTGGAGATGGGAGTGGAACTGAGGGCTCCCAGGCAGAGGCACCCGTCCCAGGTCTGAGACGCAAGCCCTGAGCCTCGTGGGTCAACCCTAAGCCCTTGGGCCCAGACCCACCGCCCACAGCACGAGCCCCTTGGGGCCCCTCCTGAGACAGCCCGCCCCCACCCAGGTCCAGACCTCGGGGCTCAAGGCTGCCAGGTCGCACACGCAGCCCCAGAGCCCCAGCCTGGGAGCCCTGGACCCAGGAGCCCACGGAGGAGCTCCAAGCAAGCCCTTCTGACCTCTCCTCCCCAGAAGGTTTCACTCTCTCGCTCTGAGGAATTCCTGACCCGGATCAGCACGGAGCTCACCGACGAGGCCTTGTTTATCGCTTGCTGCCATATGAATCCTGTGCCCATCAAGGAGAAGCAGACAAAAGACCAAGGGACTCAGATATCCCAGCACGGTGATCCCCGCCTTGGGAGAGCTGCGTCTCCTACCAGCCCCGACCCCCTCCCCGCCAGAGCTGACCTCGCCAGGTCTGGGCCAGACAAGAGCCAGGGGCTCCTCCTGGGTCTGCCACACGGGTGGCAGCACCTCAAGCCCCGGAGCCAGCTCTTGGCTGCCCGCTGTGCCTTAACAGGAAGCTAGAGTTGGAGACGGAGCTGGGACGCAAGCCCGGGCCCTCCTGGGTGGGATGCAGGCACCTTAAGTGCTGCACCGGATGCTGCCGCCTCCCCACCACCAGGATTCGGTGTCCGCTTTCCTGATCTCCGAGCCAGCCCTGGAGCCCACCCAGCGCTCCCCTCCCGCTGACCTAGCCCCATGCTGAGCGAGTCCCCACTGCTGGCCGGGTGCCCCCTCAGCCCCCTTTTTCTCTAGCTGATCTCTTCCTGGCCACGGGGATGGTCGTCCTCTGACTGGGGCCTCTACTTCCAGTGTTCTGCACCAAGACCCGAGGCACGGACACCCGGTGAGTGCGGCTGCGAGGGGACGAGCCGGTGGGGGTGTGTGTGTCCGTAGCACCCAGGCCAGGCAGGAAGTCTGTTCCCCTCCAGGCTGCCAACCCGGAGTTCTCAGCTCGCTCCCTTCTCTGCTGCTGTCCCTAGCTCTGACAGGAACCGGACCCGCACCAAGGCACACCTCCTGCCATCCCCTCGAGCCAAGGTAGGGACAGGGCTGTTGACACTGGCCAGACGGTCACGCTGTGTGCCAGTGACTGAGGAGCTTGGGATGCAGGAGTGAATGACCCAGTGTCTGCCCTTGAAGAGTTCACAGCTTAGTGTTGTGGGCAGACAAGGGGATGGCCTATTACAACCTGATATGGATATGTGCCCCAAGTACATACAGGAATAAGGACAACAGTACCCATCCCGGCCTGTGTTGGAGAAATCGGGACGCTTCCTGGAGGAGGTGACTCCTAAAGAAAGAATTTTGCAGGAGAGGAAAAAATAAAAGGGTTGGTGAGGATTGCACGAGCAATATCAGCCTTGGTGGAGTGAAAGTGTGTGTGTACGCACACAGGCCAAGGAGAAGGGCCCACCTGGAGCTGTTTACCTGCAGGAGTAGGCGAGTCAGAGAGCTAGGGACTAAGCAAGACAGGCCTCAAGTGTGCCTTCCTAAGACCCATAGATGTTTTCCTGGAGATGAGGAACTGCTGAAGAATTTGAGCAAGGGAGTTTGGAGTTTTACTTTTTTTTAAGATTAGTTTTATTTATTTGAAAGAGTTGCAGAGAGAGATAGACACACTCAGAGAGAGAGGTCTTTCATTCATTGGTTCAATCCCCAAATGGCTGCAGCTGGCTGGAGCTGGGCCAATCCGAAGCCAGGAGCCAGGAGCTTCTTCTGGGTCTCCCACGCGGGTGCAGGGGCCCAAGGACTGGGGCCATCTTCTACTGCTTTCCCAGGCCATAGCAGAGAGCTGGATCAGAGAGCTGGATGGGAAGTGGAGCAGCTGGGACTAGAACTGGCACCCATGTGGGATGCCGGCGCTTCAGGGCAGGGCGTTAACCTGCTGCGCCACAGTGCCAGCCCCCCACTGCTTTCCCAGGCCATAGCAGAGAGCTAGATTGGAAGTGGAGCAGCCAGGACTCAAACCGGCACCCATATGGGGTGCCAGCACTGCAGAGGGCAGCTTTACCCACTATGCCACAGCATCGGCTCCTACTTTTAAAATTGATTGATGTGAAAGGCAGTTACAGAGGGAGAGCGAGCGGTCTTCTGTCTGCTGGTTCACTCCCTAAATGGCAGCAACGGCCAGGGCTGGGCCAGATGCAAGCCAGGAGCCTGGAGCTCCATCTGAGTCTCCCACGTGGGTGCAGGAGCCCAGGCACCTGGGCCATCTTCTGCTGCTTTTCCAGGAGCATTGGCAGGGGGAGCTGGATTGGAAACAAAGCATCCGGGACTCAAACCAGCAGTGCAGTGTGGGTGCCAGTGTCACAGGCGGCGGCTTAACCTGCTGTGCCAGCACAGGGGTCCCCTGGTGTTGGAGTCTTAGGTCTGTTGTTTCTATGGTCAGCGAGAAGAGGAGAGGCTGGGGGCAGGGAGGCCGGTCAGGAATTATTCTGCAGGGACCAGGTTGGAGGCCCTTAGGTCCTTGTCACCGTAAGAGTAGAGACGGGGAGAGGGGCACAGAGCAGAAAAGACCAGGAAGCTGGATGCGTTCGGTAACTCATTAGGAGCAAAGAGCAGACAGCTGCTAGGCTTCTGACTCGGCAGCCTGGGTCTGATCAGGACGTGCTTCTGTTCAGAACTCTTCTGTGGCCGAGTCCAAGCCAGAGGCTTACAGGGTCCTCCGGCCGCCCCGCTGTCTCTCTGCCCTGGAGCCTGTGGCTGCTCCCCTTGCCCCCTGTGCGGTCCGGCCAGCCTTCTCGGTCCTCCCGGAACACGGCGGCCACGTGCCCACTTTGGGCACCTTCGGCTTTGAGGATACTTTGGCAATTCAGGTGGAAATGTAGACATTTGGAAACAAGGGGGCAGAACTCAGCAGAGACGGCTGGGCTGGGGCTGGGTCCCACCTGGGAGGCGCTGGTTGACGGGCAGCCGTGTGGTTGTCCTCAGAGGGAGAGAGGGAGAGAGGAGCCAGATGCTGAGCCCTGGAGTAGCCGGACAGTGGGGAAGTGTTTCTGCCTGTTGTGGGCCAGGCCACCAAGACCAGGGGTAATCCCCGCTGTGACTTGTGCCGCTGTTTCCATGTTTATCACCACAGCCTGCGGCACAATTCAGTGCAGAATAAGCCGACATGCTTGTCCCCAAGGAGACTTGGGGACGTTTGGTCCCTCCCCTGTTGGGCCTTGGTGTTAGAAGCAGCTGGGCCTTTGCCGGCGCCACGGCTCACTTGGCTAATCCTCCACCTGTGGCGCCGGCACCCCGGGTTCTAGTCCCAGTTGGGGCACCAGATTCTGTCCCAGTTGCCCCTCTTCCAGGCCAGCTCTCTGCTATGGCCCGGGAAGGCAGTGGAGGATGGCCCAAGTGCTTGGGCCTTGCACCTGCATGGGAGACCAGGAGAAGCACCTGGCTCCTGGCTTCGGATCGGCCCGCTCGCCAGCCATAGTGGCCATTTGGGGGGTGAACCAACAGAAGGAAGACCTTTCTCTCTGGACCTTGAGCACGCGCCTGCTGTGACCCTGCAGTGAGCACTGCGCAGGTTGTCCGGCAGCCGCCATCCACCCAGCGGTTTCCCCTCCATCCTGAGCGAGCATCTGCCCATCCTCCACCTGTCAGCGCCCCCGCAGTCCCAGGAGACGTTGCTCTCCGCACCCTCAGGAAAGACTCGCAGTCTCTGAGTTGCCCCTGGAACTGGGGAGCACCGTGGCTACCCAGAGATGTGGGCTGGGGAATGGGTGAGCGGACGGGCGGTCAGTACTGTCTGTGGGCCTCACTGAGGTGTACTCAGCCCTCACCGTGTGCCAGCACTGCTAGGGGCAGCAGTTTGCCGGGGAGCAGAGTCCTGGCTCTCAAGGGGGGGATGATGATTACTGATGGAAGAGGGGCGATGGGTGGGGGATGGGTGAGCAGATGGGTGTGTGGGGGGATGAGTAGATGGCTGAATGGACAGATGGGGGATGGGGAGATGGCTGAATGGACAGATGGGGGGTGGGGAGATGGCTGAATGGACAGGTGAATGGGGGATGGGCAGAGGGTTGAATGGACAGATGAATGGGGGATGGGCAGGTGGATGAATGGATAGATTGGGGGATGGACAGATGGATGAGTGGACAGATGGGGGATGGGGCGGGGGATGCGTGGGTGATGGACAGGGCTTGAAGGACAGGTAGAGGGTGGAAGGATGAGAACAAGAGGCTTGGGCCTGAAGAGTCGCAGGTTCTTCTCCTCCAGGGAGCTCTGCCCAGCAGCTTGGCAGCCTCACTTGGCCTCTCACTCCTTCCCCCGTTTTGTCCCCTCTAGACTGTGCCTCCAAGCTCCCCTTTTGCAACTCGTTAAGCACTTCATTTGACACGGACTCCCGGTCGTGAGCAGTGGTCACCCCGAAGCCTCTGGACCGTTCTGGAACCATCAACTCAACTTGGCACACAACTCACCACCCTCTGGCACGGACACTGCCAGGAATCAAGGCTGTAATAAAGTCGACCCCTCCCTTCCTCGGGCTCCAGAGTGCTCTGCTGTGGCTTCTGGGGGGGTGGAGGTGTGAGAAGATGCACACGTGCACCCCCTTTTTGGGGGGGCAGGTGTGGACGCTGAGTGTGGGCACTTGTGGGGGATGGCTTGAATTCAGTCTGTTGGCAGAGGCGAGCTCTCCTAGCCAGATTTGACCCCTCCCAGGTCTAGACCACCATCAGTGTTGGGGACCCTGAGCCTTGGGTCACGCCCATCCCCTGTGAGAAGGCTGCATGACGGTCTTTATATTGAAATCTCTGCTGGGAGCCTCCTGAGAAAGTCTATATACATCTCCGCGCATCAGTTTTCTTATCTGGAACGTAGGAATGATAACCCGTCTGTCTCCCAGGGTCCTTGTGAGGGTTCAAAACCACTGCAGGGGCTGGTGCTGTGGCTCAGCGGGTTAACGCCCTGGCCTGAAGTGATGGCATCCCATACGGGCACCGGTTCGAGACCCAGCTGCTCCACTTCCCATCCAGCTCTCTGCTATGGCCTGGGAAAGCAGTAGAAGATGGCTCAAGTCTTTGGGCCCCTGCACCCGTGTGGGAGACCTGGAAGAAGCTCCTGGCTCTAAATCGGCGCAGTTCTGGCCGTTGCGGCCAATTGGGGAGTGAACCATTGGTTGGAAGACCTCTCTCTCTCTCTTCCTCTCCTCTTTGTGTTAACGCTGACTTTCAAATGAAAAAATAAATCTAAAAAAAAAAAAAAAAAAAGCGTACAAAGCACTTAGCACACTGCCTCACTCAAAGCCTCAAGTTTTCACCAAGGTCGGTTTGCCTTGCGTTCTAAAATTCATTTCCTTTTGAGTATTTTAGCCTCCTTCTGGGTGTTCTAAAACTGCGTTTATCATATTTAGAGATAAAATTTAAATGAAGTAAAATGCAGCTAATTTGAAGAAGGACTCTTCATAAAAACATTTTATAATGTTTGAGAGTAGAGAGCGCCGAACAGGACACACACGGGCACAAAGAGAGCTCACATCCGGTGTGCATGTAACAAGTGCGCCTAAAATACCCAAAAGACTGGGGGGACAACAGAATGGTACACGTGGGGCTGGCGTTGTGGTGTAGTGGGAAAAGCCACATCGCTGCCTGCAATGCCGACATCTCAAGTGGGCACTGGTTTGAGTCCGGCTGCTCTGCTTCTGATCCGGCTCCCTGGTACTGCGCCCGGGAAAGCAGCAGCAGATGGTCCAAGTGCCTGGGCTCCTGCACCCACGTGGGAGACCTGGAAGAAGTGCCTGGATCCTGGCTTTGGCCTGGTCCAGCCTTGGCTGTTGTGGCTGTTTGGAAAGTGAACCAACAAATGGAAGATCTGTCTAACTCTGACTTCCAATTAAGTAAATATTTTTTTAAAAATGGTACATTTGAATGGATAACAAAAGTTCTCAAGAGGGTGGAATTTTAACTCAACCGGATATGACGTAATTCAAAAGCTGTTTGCCGGCCGGCGCCGTGGCTCAACAGGCTAATCCTCCGCCTTGCGGCACCGGCACACCGGGTTCTAGTCCCGGTCGGGGCACCGATCCTGTCCCGGTTGCCCCTCTTCCAGGCCAGCTCTCTGCTGTGGCCAGGGAGTGCAGTGGAGGATGGCCCAAGTCCTTGGGTCCTACACCCCATGGGAGACCAGGATAAGCACCTGGCTCCTGCCATCGGATCAGCGAAATGCGCCTACCGCAGCGGCCATTGGAGGGTGAACCAACAGCAAAGACCTTTCTCTCTGTCTCTCTCTCTCACTGTCCACTCTGCCTGTCAAAAACAAACAAACAAACAAACAAACAAACAAAAGCTGTTTGCCGGGGCTGTTGCTGTTGCTGTGGCGCAGCAGGTGAAGCTGCCGCCTGCAGTGCTGGCATCCCATATGGGCGCCGGTTCAAGTCCCCACTGCTCCACTTCCAATCCAGCTCCCTGCTATGGCCTGGGAAAGCAGTAGAAGATGGCAGAAGCCCTTGGGCCCCTGCACCCGCGTGGGAGACCCAGAGGAACTCCTGGCTCCTGGCTTTGGATCAGTGCAGCTCCGGCCATTGCAGCCAATTGGGGAGTGAACCAGCAGATGGAAGACCTTTCTCTCTGTCTCTCTCTTTCTCTCTCTCTCCCTCTCCTTCTTTCTCTGTGTAACTCAAATAAATAATTAAAAAAAAAAAAAAAAGCTGTTTGCCTCCTGCGGAACAGTAAGGGATGAGGGTTAGCTACGATCCACTGCCTCCCAGCCAGAACAGCCCAGAAAGACCCTGACCCAGCCTTGTGCCCAGTCTGAAATTCCCATGTCTTCTCCACTTGGGCCCCCTTCCCTCCCAGCCCTCCTGCGGGGCCGGGGGGAGATCACCATCATCCCCCCTTACTGCTCACAGACCCCAGCCCCTTCCCACACCCTACCAGCCCAGTTCCAAGTGACGATTTTCTGTTTATTGCTCAAAAACAAAAATCCAGAAGCAAAGGTGGAGAAAATGGGGGTTGGGCAGGCAGCAGAAAGGGGGCGGGGCCTGGGCCCGGCTTGCCCCTTCCTCCCTCTTCTCCCGACCCCCGCCCCTCCGAGAAGACCCAGGCATCTGGGAGAGGAGGGGCCAAGGGAACCACAGGGCTGTCAGGGGCAGTCCTGGAGGGGTGCCCTGGGCTGCAGGGGCCCCAGGAGTTGCGGGGGGGCTGGGGGAAGGGCTGAGTTCCCCTCCTGGGATCCAAAAGCCAGGAGGGTGGGGGAGAGCAGGCCCCCCCTCTTGTTTGGCAACGGACAAGAAGAGGCTTTGGGCGGCAGGATGCTGGTTTATTTACCATCGGGTCTCCAGGGCCACGGAAGCCCCCTCGTGGGACGGGGGGGGGGGGGGGGGAGACTATGTACACAGCAGGGAGGAGGGGAGCCAGGAGCCAGCCAGAGACCAGCTCCTGTGCTCCCCGCTGCCCCGGGTGGGGGAGGGGAGGGGCGTCCTGGGTCCCATAGCCTTAGCCTTGGCTTCAGATAGAAACTTCATACTCCCGTGTATCCTGAAGACAGAGAGAGAAGAGCAGTTGTTGGTGTGAAAGGGCAGCAAAGTGGGGAGGTGGCATCCACAAGACGGGCAAAGCACCCCAGGTTTTCAATGGATCCCTGAGGTTGGGGGGGTCACATGATGGGAATGAGGCCGAATTCGGCCAGGGATGGGTTTGGTTGCTCCTACAGCGTTCTAGGGATGACGTGAACATCTATGTCTCTGCTTTGTCTCCAACGACAAGAGCTGGTCGCTGGGCCTAAGTTCCCACGGTGGCCCGAGCTGCATCCTGTCCTTGCTATTTCCTGTTGCTTCCCGAGCACGTGGCTGGCTTTGGCAATGGCCTCTAAGGGGGTGGGGCGTGCAGGGGGGCAGGGGCTGGGGCAGGGGGCGCTCACCCCAGCTTCATATAGCGGATTGCTGAAGTCTGACTCCACGGTGATGGGGCTGTAGGAGTGGGAGCCTGAGAAGCCGAAGAGGGATTTTCCCTGCAGCCTGGGGAAGACAGGAGCTTATCAGCAGGTGAACCCCGGAGCTGCCCCCCTCTCCTCAGCTTCCTGCACACAGCACCCCCTCCACCCCACCCCCGCATCAAACACTCACTTGGTGTAGTATATGTAAACGCCACTGCCAAGGACAATGACCAAGCCCAAGGGCAGCAGGATGGCCAAGGCAAGGTTCCCTCCCTCCAGCTGCCGCGACGGGTCTGTGGTCTGGGTCACTGTGGGTGGAAAGGCAAGAGGCCAGTGAGTCGAGGCTGGCGCTGTCCTAGTCTCTCCCAGCCTCCGGCCCCGGGGCCCTGAGCCCTGGGTCTCACCCCTCCTGCCCCCAGTCTCTGCCTTGCCCTCCTGGCCTGACCAGGCCGGGGTCTCCACCTGTGCCCTCACTCACTGACCTTCCAGTTTTCGGTTGTCCAGGAGCTCCTCATAGGCCACTGCGGGGAGAGGAGGGGGAGGGGGACGGGGTCTGAGCCAGGGAGGGAAGGAGGCTGGGGAGAGGGCCGGAGCCCGGTGGGGCTGGGCTGGGCAGCCTGGTTCTCTCTGCCCTCTGCTCAACCTAAACGTAGCCTTGCCGGGGGGGTAGAGCCAGGGAGGGGGCGACAGAAGTGATCAGGGCAGGCCATTTTCCTCCTACTATAGCCCCAGGGTTCCTGGATGGGCTGAGCCAAGTAAGTAGCTCTTTAGAATTTGCCAGAGATGGGGAAACTGAGGCCTGTCCAGGGAGGGCACAGGGGACTTGCAAAGCAAGGCCCCCCACTGCTCGAATCCCTGGCCTGGAATCTCCCCAGCACCTGTGCACCTGCCCCGGAGGATGGGCGCCCACAGGAGCCTGCTCCAGCGGCCTGGGATGTGCTGTCTGACTTGCCCGTCCTGTCACTCCCCTGAGCGGCCCCTCCTGCCCCTCCTGCCCAGGCACCTTTGCAGAGCGGGGGCTGGCTGGTCCACTGGGAGGGGTGGCCGGGCACACAGGTGATGGTGACCTCGCCGATGAGCTCAAAGCCCTCGTAGCAGAAGAAGCGCAGCGACTCCCCCGCTTGGTAGTGGTGCTTGTACAGCGTCTGGTAGCCATTCTCGGGGACCCCGGGGTTCAGGCACGGCTCATATTTCACTGCAGGGAGGGTGCCAGTCAGCCGGCCGCAGGCGCAGCTCATGGTCACCCTTCCCAGGGTGGTCCCCAGACTCACAGGCGCATTTGGGGACCCGGTCACTCCACTTGGGGGTCCCCGTGTCCCGGCTGTAGCAGGTGAGCACGGCTGCCCCCTCCAGGCTGTACCCGGGCAGACAGCGGTACTGGACGTGGGAGCCCACGGGAAAGCCGGCGTCCGAGGCGGTGCGGTGGCCGTTGGTGATCTCACCAGGGTCGGCACAAGTCATGACTGGTGGCAGAAAGGCAAAGTCACCAGGCCTTAAGGGAGCTCCCACTGGCACCGCCTGCCTGGGGCCCTGCTGTGGACGTTGTCACCAGAGCCATTTCTTACCTACAGACCTGCGCCAGGTACCCTGCTAAATGTTTTACAACGTGATTACCCTGAGATGTCCAGGTTGGGGTCCAGGGCTCAGCACACATGACTGGCCCGTGTCACTCAGCCAGAGCTGGAACCTGCCCAGGGTCACGGCCACACAGACACTGGACAGGGAAGTGCAGACTTGGGTCTCGGCTCAGCGGCAGGCTTCCTGTGTGGCCTTGCCACTTCCAGAGCCCCAGCCAGAGAGGCCCACTGAATTCTGCACACACGCCCTCCCCCAGCCTGCGAATCCTCCCAGGGTGGGAGCGCTGTCCACCGGTGAGCTGTCCTTGCATCTAGCCCAAATCTCACTTCCTGAAGCGTCTCACCATGGGTTGCCAGCGGCAAGCCTCCTATCGCTTTCTGCTCCTCTAAAAAAATCAGCGCTCCCAGCTCCTTTAAATGCCACCTCCTCCGGGAAGTCTCCCGCCCCATCCCCGAGAGAAGGAACCCAGCCTCTTCCCACAGCCCCTCCTGAGCTTCTGTCAGCGCGGGCTCACTCACTGTTTACAGCACCAGGCACCGCGCACAAAGCTTTGCTCTTCTCACTGCCCTGTTCCTACAGTGCCCCCGAGGAAGCTGGGGCTCAGAGACGTTAAGCCCAGGGCCCGAAGGCACCCCCACTCTGCGATGTCCTGAGCTGTCGATCTTATGGGTCCCCCTCCCGCATGGAGAGCTCTGTCAAGGTGGGGAGGACCCCAAGTCCCCTTCCCATAACCTTAACCCAGCATGGGGCGTCCAGGGCTGCACTCACATACACCAGGTCCCCAGCAGGCCTCGGCCCCAGCCAAGTGCCCCCCCACAACGCCAAGGTCCGGGAACGGGAGAAGCAAGCATTGGTGGAACTCAGCCCCGTGGGGACGGGGAGGGGGGCGGGACTCAGACCGGACAGAGGCGGGGTCAGGAGGGGAGGGGCGGGGCCGTGAGACGAAGAAGGGGGCGGAGGGAGCCCAGAGCGGCGGGAGAGCGGGGCAGACAGGCAGGAGATCCCTGTAAGGACGTCTTCGGGGCGCCAATGGACGAAGGAAGATCCAGGCGGACCCCGGCCCGCGGACGGGGCGGGGCCGCGAGGGCAGGGGCGGGGCCCAGGTGGGACGGGGCGGGGCCTTCTCACTCTTCTGGCAGGCGGGCGGCGCTGCGCTCCAGGACAGATCCCACTGGCAGGTGAGGATGTCGGAGCCCAGCAGCTCGTAGCCAGGCTCGCACTGGTAAGTGAGCACCGTGCCCCGGATCAGGTCCCCGTGGGACGCCGTCCTCCAGCCCCACTCCGGAGGCGGCAGCTCGGGGCACGTGTCGTTCCTGGGGACCTCTGCGGGGCGGGAGGCGACGTTGGCGGGCTGCCCTTTGACTCAGCCTCGGGGGCTTCGACCCGGTGCCCCTCCCGGGACCCCTGGCCTGCCGCATCCCTGCCCTTTCCGGGACCCCCGTGCCTCGGTACCTTTGAAGTGCAGTACGAAGCCCTGTCCCAGGCCCGGATTTGGGGGTCCGGGCGGTGCCTGGAACTGCAGCGTAAGGTCCGGCCCAGAGGAGAGCAGGCGGCGGCGCGGCTGAGGTCCCCGCAGCTGAGCCAGAACTCGGGCGCTGGGGCCGTCGCCGTCGAACAGGGTCAGCATGTCCCCTTCGCGGACGTTCAGGCTGCGGGGGGTGGGACCAGGCAGTAGGGCGGGGCCACGGCCGGCCCCTCCCATCCATTGCTCCGCAGTTCCCAACTGTGTACAGGAGTAATGCGTCCTCCCTCCAGCCCCGCCCCGCCTTCCCTCTCCCAGGCCTGGCGCTGCCTCAGTTCTGTCCGGTCCTGGGTTCCTCCTCTATGCTGAGCCCTCCGCGCTCCGCCTGTTCTACGGCTCCGCCCAGTCCTCAACCTGCTCATCAACCAGCTCCGCCCACTCTCAAAGCCTTCCTCCATCACCATGGGATCCGCCGGCTCTGACCAATCACAGGCCGCATACTCATGGTCACCCCGCAAGACTCCCACGGCGCCTCAGCACCTGCTTTGGGGCCACGCCCACGACTGGCCCAGCACACCCAAGCTGCTCACTGGATTCTTCCCACAAGCCCTCCACACACAGACACACCATGGATGCTGGTACGATGCAGCCGTTTGGGCCCGGGTCCCCAGAAGTTGCTCCAGGGGCAGCCTCAGGAACGTGCAGAGTTAGGGACAGAGGCCAGAGCCCTTTGTTCTCAACGGCCCCTAATGAGGGCTGCATTACTGTGTTTATTTGTCCAAGATCTCCAGGCTACTGATTTGTACCCAGGTCTGCCACCCTGTCCGGAACCCTGGGTCACCTCTGTGGTCAGCTCACATGTCTCCCGAAGTCTGGGTGGACGCGGAAGAGCCAGCCAGGCTCCCAGTGTGGCTGTGTACACTGCACTGCACCAAGCCCACACCCACCGCACCCCCAGCCTGACCCAACGTACATCTCAACTTGGAGCAAGATGCGCTTCTCTTCCTGGACGTGCAGGCCCCACACGCAGTCCTGCCCGGGGCTGTAGCTCTGGGGCCAATCAGGAGAGAGGACCACGCCAGCTGCCTCCGACAGCTCCCCTCCGCACATGGCTGGGGCAGAGGAGTACTAAGTTCAGGACGCACGTGGGCACGCGGTCTCCACGTCTGCGCAATCCTCATCGCGCACCTGGCCACACCGCGCATGCCCCAGACCCCAACACGCGTTTGCTGTGCCCTAAGGTGCACCTGCTTCTTTCCGCACGAGGTCCTCTTGTGGCCAATCGTGAGCCCTGCTCTGCATCAGCCCCGCCCACTGTCCAGCTCACCCAATCCCAGGTCTTGCTCCCAAAGACATTTGAGCAACAAGCCCACCAATGATTCCGCTAAGGGGACAATATGGGGGGACAGGGCTTGTCCCGTGTGGGTTTTTGCAAGCTGGGTTTCTTTCCTGAACGGCCGGCAGGCTGAAGACCCTCACTCACCCTTGCAGGCTGGCTCTGTGGCGTTCCAGTGGGGTTCCGTGGGATCCACACATTCGATAGCGTTGGGGGGCCCTGGAGGCTCCAGGGCGTACCCCGGAAGGCAGGAGAAAGTGGCCAGCGCCCCTGGGCGGTACTCAGGGTCCGTGGTGGTGACGTTGCCATGGGCCAGGAAGGGGGCGAAGCATCGGTCCTCCTCGAAGGCTGGGGAAAGATCAGTCACACAGACGCCTGGGTGGGCTGAACTCAGGCCGGGGGCCGTGCCGGGGGTTTTTTAAAAACTCAGTGCCCTTGGCCTTAGCTTTCACTGTCCAGCTTGTCAGAAACCCAACACTCCTCTCACACCTTCCTGTTACCCCCCAGGCCCCTGGAGGCAAACGCCCGGGCTGCAGATGGGAAAGTCCACTTCCCCAAGGTCACCCCAGCAGGCGATGGAGGAACCAGATGGCTTGGTTCCCAGCCACAGATACTTGGCTCTGGAAACAGTCAAGAGGGGCGGCGCAGGGCGGGGGTGTCTTTGGAGAGCTGGCTTGTGTAGGTGTGTGTGCCCCCTGTAAAAATGCCAACGGGCTCTGGCACCCACGCTGTCGCCGCAGGTCCAGAGCTGCAGCTCACACGAGGGGCACTGGTCATTAATTCAGATCCAGCCGCGTGCGGAGCGTGTCAGGGTCTGCCCCCTCTGATTGCACCGTAGCTGCACAGCAAGCTGTGCGGGGGGACTTTGGTGCCTATGAAACCGATGTGGCTCTGGCGGCCCGTACTTGTGGACTCAGGCCTCAAAAGCAGGAATTCTCACCAAGGCCAGCTCCCCCCACACTTCTAACACCTGCAGAGTCGATCGTGCACTCCATGCCTGTTCTAGTTCACCGTTGCTTAATCTGGTAAGGTATCGAGTCCAAATCCCACCCCACACCCCACCCCCAGCAGGGCCCAAGGCCAAGTCCATTTCTCCCGTGAGTCATACTGGACACTGGCTCCTCCCACCTCTGGACATCTCATTTCGTGTCTACTCTTCATACAAAACCTGTGCTTCAGCCCGGCTACAATTCTGTCTCCGGCACACACTCAGCGTTGTTCTACCTGCTCCTTTTGGCTCTCACAGTTCCCCTCCCCTGAGATGCTCTTTCTCAGTCTTCCTCTTTTAAAATACCCTCCACCCTTTAATGCCAAGTTCAGGTGCCTCTTCTCCCACGGTCACGGGCCTCGGTTCTCCCTACCCAGCAGGCTCCGTTCCTCCTCCTTCCGTTCTCATTTGGGGAAGCACACCTTCCCCACTCCCGGCCCAGCAGGCTCACCTGGGGCCAGCCAGGACCTGCCAATCAGAACAGGCACGGCCCCCCAGCCACAGTGATTGGCTCGGGCAGAGGCACAGGATTTAACCAGGTCAAGGAGAGCCTTTCCTGGCATTTTCTGGCTGATGCACTCAGCAAAGGTGCTCTCTCCCTGTGGCGGGTTTGTTACGCTGGTGGTAAGCCTGCAGCGAGGGCTGTGACACAGAAAACGCCTGCCCGAGAAGGAAGTCAACACAGGGCGAAGGGAGATGGAGGCAACGCACCTGGATCCAGCCGCACTTGAAGCCCAACACAGAAAAGGCTGCCCAGGGAAGGAGAGGGGTCCCCACGAAGGGATCCTTGTCGTGTGGGGGCAGGAGGGAGACCAGCCTGGGCTCAGATGAGCAGGTGTGTTCGTGGCTGGGCCTGGGGTCAGGAAGAGGGGAAGATGGGTTTGGGGCCCCGTGGGAGAATGAGAGGATTACCTTCGAATCGGAGGCTGAGCAGCAGGGGATTGGCGGGCGTCTCCGACAGCAGCTCCACGTAGAGCGACTGAGCGTCGCTGATGAGGCCCCGCTCGGGGACGTCATCCATGTCCGAGTCGTAGATCACTGGGGACAGGGGGCTGCCCCCTGAGCGCACCAGCAGCCTGGGGGGACACAGAGGCTGGCCAGGCGCCCCATATCCCTGTGGAAGCTGCCTCAGCTCCTGCCTGCTCCCTAATTTTTTTTTTAAGATTTATTTATTTGCAAGAGTTACAGAAAGGCAGAGAGAGGTCTTCCATCCACTGGTTCACTCCCCCAAAGGGCCGCATCCGAAGCCAGGAGCCAGGAGACTCTTCCGGGTCTCCCACGGGGGTGCAGGGGCCCTAAGGACTTGAGCCATCTTCTACTGCTTTCCCAGGCCATAGGAGAGAGCTGGATGGGAAGTGGAGCAGCTGGGACTCGAACCGGCACCCATGTGAGATGCTGGCACTGCAGGCAACAGCTTTACCCACCATGCCATAGCGCTGGCCCCTGACTCATTTTTAGAAATAGCTCTTAGTGTCAAAAACTACGGCCCTGCACTCATTGAGGCTGATGCAAGTTTCATCTTGTTTAGCTCTCACAAGAACTCTTGAATCATGGGCCGGCGCCGCGGCTCACTAGGCTAATCCTCCGCCTTGCGGCGCCGGCACACCGGGTTCTAGTCCCAGTCGGGGCACCGATCCTGTCTGGTTGCCCGTCTTCCAGGCCAGCTCTCTGCTGTGGCCAGGGAGTGCAGTGGAGGATGGCCCAAGTCCTTGGGCCCTGCACCCCATGGGAGACCAGGAGAAGCACCTGGCTCCTGCCATCGGATCAGCGCGGTGCGCCGGCCGCAGCGCGCTACCGCGGCGGCCATTGGAGGGTGAACCAAGGACAAAAGGAAGAGCTTTCTCTCTGTCTCTCTCTCACTGTCCACTCTGCCTGTCCAAAAAAAAAAAAAAAAAAAAAAAAAAAAGAACTCTTGAATCAGATACTATTATTCTGAAAGATTAATAATGCCTGCCCAAGATCATACGGCAGAACAGGGGCTCCACAAGGGTAAAAAATGATGGGGGCGGGAGTCACGGTGCAGTGGGTTAAGTCGCTGCCAGGAACACCTCCATCCCATCATTGGGGTGCTGGTTAGAGTCCCAGCTGCTCTGCTTCCGACCCAGCTTCCTGCTAATGTGCCTGGGAAGGCACAGGAGGATGGTTCAAAGGACAAGGGCTCCTGCCACCCGCATGGGAGACCTGGGTGGAGCTCCAGGCTCCTGGCTTTTGCCTGGCCCAGACCTGGCTGTTGTGAGCATTTGGGGAGTGAATCAGCAGATAGAAGATTTCTCTCTCTCTCTCTCTCAACTAAATAATGTTCTTTTAAAAACAATGATGGGGGGCTGGCACTGTGGCATAGAAGCTTAAGCCTCCGCCTGCAGTGCGGGCATCACATATGGGTGCCAGTTCGGGTCTGGGCTGTTCCACTTCCGATCCAGCTCCCTGCTATTGTGCCTTGAAAAAGCAGTGGAAGATGGCCCAAGTGTTTGAGCCCCTGCACCCACATGGGAGACCCAGAAGAAGCTCCTGGCTCCTGGCTTCAGCTTAGCCCAGCCCTGGCTGCTGCATCTATTTGGGGAGTGAACCAGCGGATGAAAAATCAGTCTCTCTCTCTCTCTCTCTCTCTCTCTCTCTCTCCTCTCTCTCTCTCTCTCTCCCCTTCTCTCTCTGTATCTCTGCCTTTCGAATAAATAAATAAATAAGAATGACAACAGTAATGCAGCAAACAGTGCACACTGATGCTTAAGGCACTGATCTGTGTACTTCCCATTTCTTAACGCATTTGTTCTCACAGAGGGGGAGGCCCCATTAGCTCCATTCTACAGATAAGAAAACCGAGGCACAGAGCGAGGAAGTGAAATTAGGCTGCACAGCTCGGCTCCCTGAGAAAGGGTTAGGGCCACACCATGTTTGATACACCCTACCCAGGATCTGTCCCAGGACGAGCTAACTCCCCACGGCAACCAGAGATGGGGACTTCTGGCCCAAGACCCAGACGCTCACCGGTCATTGTCCTCATCCAGCGAGACCCTCTCAAAGTGCAGGTGCAGTCGGCGGCCCTCAGCTGCTTCAATGACCCAGCGGCAGGTGAGGTTGGGGCCGGCGGCTCCCCCAGGTTCAGGGGACACGATGCGGCCCAGGGTTGCATTGTGGATGGCGCCTCCGCAGGACGCTGTGGGCAGAGGAAGGGGCAGGTGACAGGTGACAGCCCGGCCTGCGGAGGGGGCAGGGCTCGGCCCTGCTCAGGTGCCTCTTCAGAGCCATTGCACCCACACCTTTGGCTGGGACATGGGCCCGGATGGACACGCCCAAGAATGAAGATTCCCCAGACGTGGACGCCTGGGATGGGGTGCTCTCGACCAAAACCCTCAGATGGAAAAGATTGCAAGATGACAAGGCCCAGACCGTAGGAGCCAAAGGAGGGGGGGTTCCCCCAGGATGAAGGCTTTCCCTGGGGGAGAGCGCCTCCAGTGGTGGCCCCCAAAACAGCTTCTTCCAGGGTCATCTAGAATGGGGAGGTGGGGGACAGGCTCACAAGACGGAGGCTCCCCAAGAATAGAGACGCCCAGTGCAGTGAGCTCCAGGATATGGACTCTTGCAGAAACCCCTTCAGGATGGGCTTCCTTCCAAAAACGGGGACCCCCAAGATAGGACCCTCCCGAAGGGGTTCCCTGGACAGTTGCCCCCACCCACCTGGGGCAGGTGACTTACCTATGCAGCTGGGGGGTTCGCCGTTCCAGGCTGGCCGGGTGCCATTGAGGCAGACAAGGGTCTCCTCGCCCTGCAGCTGGTAGCCTGAGTCACAGTGGAAGGTGGCAGTGCCCCCAGGGTGCAGGTCTGTCACGCTCACGTCCCCGTGCGCCGGCCTCGGAGGGAAGCCACAGCTCAGCAGGTAGGCTGCAGCAGCGGAGTGCACAGGGAGTCAATGCTTCTACACGCACGCGACTCTCAGACCAATCCACACACACACACACACGTACACACCCACGCCGGCCTGCCCTGGACTCCCCGGCACAAATCAGCTCTCCCCGCGAGTCCACCCGTAAGAATAAGGACCCCCGCTCAGGTGCCTTGTCCCATGAGGTCATTTCATCACCCCTCTGTCTTCCCTCATCCGTGTAATTGGCCCACTTGGGCCCCCAGTTTGTGGATGTGGGAGCTGAGGCTCCAGGCTATTCAGAACCCTGGGCACTCGTGGGCTGTGTGACTTCAGGCAAACCAGTTGACTGCTCTGAACTCCAGCCAGCTCTAACAACAATAAATAGTATCCGCAGGGCTGATTGCCAAAGCGAGCTCGTACGGTGGCTTTGAGGCGGGCAAAGGCTGAGTGACCTGTTTTCCAGATGTGGAAAGTGAGCCTCCAAGTGGTGAAATGCCTCGTGGACACACATGCTCCCCTAGACACACACGCACAGAGGCCTGCACACACACAGAGGCCTGCACACACACACATGCACACAGACACGTGCATGCACACACACAGAGGCACACACACAGAGGCCTGCACACACGCACACACAGATGCACACACAAAAGCATGCACACACACAGAGAGGCCTGCACACACACAGAGGCCTGCACACACGCACATGCACACAGACTCATGTGTGCACACACACAGAGGCCTGCACACATGCAAAAGCACACAGACTTTGTGCGTGCACACACAGAGGCCTGCACACACGCACACACAGAGGCACACACAGAAGCATGCACACACACAGAGAGGCACACACACAGAGGCCTGCACACACACAGAGGTACGCACACACAGAGAGGCCTGCACACACGCACATGCACACAGACTCGTGTGTGCACACACACAGAGGCACACACAGAGACCTGCACACACGCACACACAGAGGTACGCACACACAGAGGTACACGCACACACGCACATGCACACAGACTCGTGCGTGCACACACAGAGGCCTGCACACATGCACACACACAGAGGCCTGCACACACGCACATGCACACAGACACGTGTGTGCACACACACAGAGGCCTGCACACACTCACACAGAAGCCTGCACACACACAGAGGCCTGCACACACGCACACACAGAGGCGCACACACAGAAGCATGCACACACACAGAGAGGCCTGCACACACACAGAGGCACACACACAGAGGCCTGCACACACGCACATGCACACAGACTCGTGCGTGCACACACAGAGGCACACACAGAGGCCTGCACACACACACAGAGGCACACACACAGAAGCATGC